>NW_028280190.1:0-50739 GCF_059751315.1 Micrasema longulum | reverse complement strand
TATGGGACTTACCCAAAACTTTTAGCACTCATTAATTTCAAAGTACCTGGACGAATGACTCGTCAAGTACCTCTGTTTAGTTGCAACAATTCGCGAGCAATATACTCTTACAATGCTATTCTAAATCGAATCCATGTACTCGGCAATAACTAATCTGACGTTGCTTATATTTTTAACATAGAGTATAGTTTATATCTCAGGCAAATGTGTGGTAAAACTATGTACGATAGATGCACAAATGTTGAGATCCGTACATTATGTAAGGCTGAGATGGGCATTATAGACAAAATCAGGAAAAGAGCTCTGCCCTGCGCCGGTTTGGACATGTAGAGCGAATGGACAGCAAATGAACAGCTAAAAATATTTGTGATGCTAATATTGATGGATGCAGAAATAGAGGAAGACCGAGAAAGATATGGCATGACCAAATCCAACAAATACTTGAATACAGATATGTCAAAAGTCGGAATAATCGGCGCGCGTGCATGAGAAGATGTATGAATGTAGAGGAAGCGAGATCTGTATGCAATGATAGAGTGATGTGGCGTTCTATCCTTTCTGCCCCCCCTTACGGAGAAACGGCGTGATGGTTTGTTTGTTTGTGTACATAAATAAACTCTATTTAATTATTTCAAAGATGGTGAACGGTAACTTACATTTGTTAGGGTAAAGCGTATAGCTACGTACTTACAATATACATTTTTTATGCTTTTCGTTTTTTGTGCTTTTCGTTTTTCCTACTTTTTGTATATTTTTGTTAATATATATTGTATGTTTTGGATTGTTATTTTTTAAAAAAAAGCGTTTTTTCTCTCTAACTTGGTATGGTTATATTTTGTTTTTTTTCAATGTACCTATGGTTTAAGATATACCTACCAGTCTTTTCTTTTATTTAAAAGACTTTTTTTTTTAACTTTAAAATTTTTATATACCCTTTAATGATTTATTTTTTACGCAATATGTTAGCGTGATCATTGTATGAAACCACTGGGTATAATACATACATGTATATTTTTTATGCCTGTTTTTTCGTTTATCTACTGTATATTATTTGAAGTGTTTATTTCTACACATTACGTATTTTTTGTGTGGTAAAAAGCACAACGTGCCGTGTATATGAATAAATAAATAAAGATAACATATTTCTTTGGATATTTTAAATCCCTTGCTTTGCAGTGGTCAAATATGACTTTTGCACGTAAAAAACTATTTAAATAAACAATGAACCAATCAATTTGATTAAGCCCCAATAAGGCAAAGCAGCTGTCACAAAGAAATCCAACCAAAAAACGGAGAATTCTTCTACTGATTTAAACTGCAGTGATTTTTGCAGCAAAAACTTGCATTTCCTCCATTCATTTTTGTCCTCAGCAGCTTTTATTGACTAGCAATATGCCCAGTTCATACGCATATTTCCTTTAATTGAATCAAGGTGCTCTCGGAGGGGCCGTCCAATATAATTTGTGGGCTCTACCATTTCTTGCAAACCAGCATGCAGAAGATTTTCGTGGTAAAATGTGTCCATAAAAGAAAACAATTTTGTCATTGTTCGTATCATGACAAGTTTTGAATCTGAGAAAATCAGATTGTATTCTGTATTCGGGCGGATGAAGAATATATGTCTGTTTGTAAAACAGAACCAAAACCCTGGACGAGGGTTCTACTCGATGGCTTCTCTCAGGTAATAATCGAGTAAACATAGATCTGCCTCGTAGTGTATTGGTGAGTGAGTTTGCCTTACATGTTTGAGGTTCTGTGTTCTATTCGTGAACGTGAAAGATTTGTTCTAAGACTGATCACCTAAGTCTCCTGTAACGCATGATCGAGATACGGTGCATTTAATTTACCAATGTAGAGCCCTATGTATCACGGGGGGCGAATACGGGTATGATGATAGTGAAATTAATGATACTTAGGCGTTCACTTGTTTATTTGACCGATACGCGCTTTCACCCTCTCAAAGACAATCGTCTGATACTCCCGTTATGCAGTAAAAGTGCTAATTGGTCGAATAATCGTGTTAAGTGGAAGCGTATGTAGGTATAATTTTTTTTTATTTATAGTAAAGATAATCTATGTAGTAACATAGTTGGACAAAATACGGCTGTCAAATTTTACATTCGTAAAAATAATAATCCGTCTTTAAAGAAATAAAAAAATGCTAACGGTAAAAACGAATTATAAATTATTTTCCGATTAAGTCGAAATGGTCCGCTTCTGTATTTGCGGTGTCAATTTAAGGTTTCATACATAATGTCGAAATTGGTGATAAGTATTCAAATATAGCGAGTCCGTGCGTCATTGGTCGGGTGTGATGTAAATAATGTCGTTCTGTTGGGGATAAGTTTCAATAGAAAGGCGGTGTTTAAATAACGAATATAAATAAATATAGATTCGTACCAGATCAGAATTGGACACGTATTTCTAGTAATAGGACATGATTTAATTTCTGGTTTCCTGAAACTCCTGAGTCGTACGAATAAAGGTGCAACCTCCATAAATATTCCATTATTTTCCGAAAAGAGAGATAGGTAATTTAAATTTGTTTTGCGATTTTAAAAAATGAAAGACCATATTCATATTTTTATTTATTTATTCATTGTTGCATTTCAATGTGTCCTCGCTGGGATAACTCGTGCCTCTGTGCCTCTGTGCCAAGGATACATAGAAACTGGGAAGTTAAATTCTAAAAATATACAGGATGTTCATTAAACCCTGTCACACCCGAAACCACGATGATCAGTATGAGCAAGAAGACATATTGGGACATAAATATTTTTTTAGAACGAATAAAATTTAAAAAATAAAATATCAAGAAAGCAAATATATATAAAAAATATACTGCGCCGCGCTCCCCTCACTTCTCCCCTGCAGAAGTAAACAACCATTTGTTTTTTTTTTTATTTTTAATATTTTAATTTTTTTTTACTTGTCTGAAATATTTTTTTTAATATGCTAATATGTCTTCTTGCCCATACTGATCATCGTGGTTTCGGATGTAGTAGGGTTTAAAGAACACCTTGTATGTATCGACACGCAATATTACTATCTTTTTACATTTCGTTCATAAAAGTTTTAACACCTGATGCAAAATCTGCATTTTTCATGTTTATTTCTACGGATTTAGATGATAAAATATGTGACATTGATTTGGGTACCTGGATACTCAAACATCAACGGTAACGAGGCAGCTGACGAATTGGCGAGGCTGGGAGCTGAGACGGCCCCAGTATGCCCTGAGCCCTACTGAGGGTTGCCTAAATGTGTACCTCGTAACGAGCTCAGGTCATGGCCAGGAAGCAAAGCGTTATGCTCTGGCAAAAAGGAGCCAGTCAACACCATGCAAAGGAACTGATAAAAGGGTACTCGCGAAGGTTTTCTTTAGACCTAATAAAGCTCAGCGGAAATCTGAAGATTGAATCTTGCTAGAACGAACCTTTCCGAAACTTCTAGATGTAGGTTCTGCATTGCAGATGCGGAAACACCTATACACATTCTGTATTAATGTGATCATTTAATTCATAAAGAAGCCGCATCCTCGGGGGACCACTGGTTAATCCTGAGGATATTACAGAGCTCGCCCCCTACCTAATTTAAAAAAAATATTATTTATTCGTATAACCAGCAGCTACAATGTTCATGTATAAAAAACAAAAAAAAACAAATAAGCCAATTACAGGTTTTCACAAATAACACCACAGTAAGTTAGAGTATATTTGATCTAAATCCGAAAGAAAAAAAAAAAAAACACTACAAGATATTTCGAAAGCAAACGCCGCACGTCAGATTATTCGCAAATAAATCTATGTTGAATGATTTTGTTTTTACATTGAAATTATTAAAAGTTCGCCAAAAATACGAATTTAAATATAATTAGATGAATCAAGAAGAGTATGAAGAAGAAGGTTATTCCTAAGAACTTTTTGAGGAACAAAAATTAATGAAGAGTTTAATATCCCGATACTTTACGGATCTGGGACGTGATTATGATGGGAAGCTAAGGACGTCATACCGTCACCATGACGGTATAGTTGAAGATAAATTATATCGAGGGATTACGAAGATACACTACCGACCTTCATGTTTTGGGTAGGTACAGCGATATGTAAAAAGGGGAAGCTTACGTCACGGTACGTATATCTACGCACTAAAGTGACAAAGCTTCATTATGACGTCATAGTTGAATACAAATTCTCCAGAGCGATTACGAAGATACACTACCGATCCCCCCCACCATCAAGTTTGATGTAAATAGATCGGTTTGTACAGACGCGACGGGTCTAGTACCCCTCGATACGCATACCTTCGCATTGAAAGTGACAAAAAAATATCACACCGATCAATTTTTCCTTTACTTACGATTTATTAAAATTTTAATAGTTTTGAGGTTGGCACTTTTTTTCTTTAAAGCCTATTGAAAATATGAGAGAGAAATAAGTCAATTTTGAAGTCGAATTGAACTCTGACATAACTGTGAGTTTTGAAAATGAACGCCTAGATGCACAGATAATGTGGCTAGAGGCTCAATCATAAGAGCATGTAGGCGTAAAATGTTGCCACTATAAAAAAATAATTTGGTTATTATATTTTTTCCATCTGTTTTACTATCTTCCAGAGTGTATCAATATGTTAAAGGAGCCGGCTTTGTAATCACTTAGTAGATAAATACAGACGATTGTTAAGCATACCGCCTTGGTAATTGTCAAAAGTAATATAAAATCACGTTCAAGCGAGCATTTCTTGCTTGAATTCGGCTTCGAAGTGAGCATTTTTTATCACAGAAGCCTATTTAAAATATAAATGAGAACTATTTTTCAATTTTAATAAAATAAGGAACGCAGACTAAATTTTCGATGTCATTCATTGGTTGGATTCGACCATATGACGTCGAGATGACGTAGAACATACCGAGGTAGATAGATATAGAACAGAAGTTAAGTGTGCCGTCTCAATATGTACATATTAAAATAGCGTTCATAATCGCAGCACTGGGCCTCGGGGGTAAAATATAGCAAAATGAAAACTCTTGCCTTCCACACAGTAGCCAGGCTCTTTAAAGACCTGAGCTTGGAGGGCAAAAACTTTTCACGGGGATCGTCACAGCAGATCTCCACAGCTCGCAGTGACGTTAGGATATTGTATAGCACTGACCACCACATTTAAGAATACGAATATCCTATTTTCAACTTTGAGTGGTGATAAAAGATTTTCATCAGTTTTTTCACATGTACACTCAGAACATACAAAATAACGTGTACAGGTATATTATGCGTACATATGTATATTTTTTAATTTTTTAATAACAAATTAAAATACAATATTACAAGTAAATACAATTTTTACATTAATCATATACATATATTTACATTAACGTTTCCTATTACGTAAAAGAAATAAACAATTCTTGTGTAAATAATGGGGAGTGACGTCTTACAATAGATTATTTTATTTTAATCAATAATATTTTTAGAATAACATAAATAAATTACAAAAAAGATATTAACAATTTTTTCGATCAGTGTTACATAAAGAAGAATTATAGATGTAGTTTTTAACTTCTTCCTTAAATATATTGTATTCCTGACTGTACTTTTTATTATCTTTGATCATTTCATTAAAGAAAAATATTCCTCTGTAAGTATAATGATGTTATGCAGTAGTTGTTTTTAATTTAGGAATTAAGATATTACCACCTGTTCTAGGTCGCGTACTTACGTTTTGAGACCTAGGAATACTACTATTTATTTTATCTTTATGTATTTGAAGCAAAAAATTCTTTTTATATAGCAATTTTATATGTAAAACCTTAAATTTTTTAAATAATTGAACAGTGGGAAATATTATTTATTATTTTCATATTCAAACATGCACCTGGATCTGGTATTCTTTTGATGCCAATTTTCTAATTTGTTTAAAAATCCACATCTGGAAAGATTCATGTTTGAATACAAGATAAAACATTTATAAATCTTTTGCCGATCAATGAAATGATATTGTTTCCACATTGTACGTATTACAAGTACAAAATGTAAATTTCGTGATTTATTTTTAAAAAATGAGATCATTAGTATATGTTCAATGTTTTAATACTGCCATTGAAAATTGATTATTTAGAAAAGCGGAAATCCAAAGCTTTCAAGCTGTTCATGATTCATTCCTCGCAGTGAGGATCTAAAATAAGCTGTTTTTGTATTTTGTTGAATGTCAAAACACGTGAAAAGCGATTTCTTAATACAGAGTTTGCAAATAAGCACGAAACTGTTGATAAATTTGTTTCATTTTGGAACACCACTTTTATTGTCATTTTTTTTACTTACTCATCAAAAATTAAAAAAAAACAATGCAAAGAAAATCTATCCCATTTGTCTCATACAACCCATTTCGTCCATTTTAACGAAAACCCAACTAATTAACTTTAGATTTTCTAAATCGTTTTAATAATCATTAAAAAATGGAAGTGAAAAAAGCATATATGAATGAATTTTATTAACTGAACGTATATTCTTTACAAAAGCCATTTCGGGCCAAAGATGGGACTGAAAGTTGATATATTATTGTGCATAGTGTTAGTCAAAAAATAAAAGAAATTCATAAAAAAGTATTATTTTTCATTTATCATAATTAATTATTAATCTATATTTATACCAGGCAATGTTCGTATGTATGTCCTCACTATATACTGAAACTGGATCGATTTATGTGCTGTTTTTTTGAAAAAAGGCGAGCTTTGGCCTGGGCATATTTATATATCTTAAAAACTTCAATTTTTTAAGGAGAAAAAAAAGTTAGGAGCGTAAATAATTTATCCATCGACCAATAAGGCTGCGTTCGGATATAATGCATATACTAAAAAAATGGTAAGATGTTATTTTTTAGTATGTAAAAAATATTATATATTAATGATTACAAACAACATTCGTTTTTCGTGGATCCCAATTTAACTATTTCCTCAAATTCCTTTTAATTTCTACACAATTATTTATTTTAACTGGATTTTTGGTAGTAATAAAATAATATTATAGTTAAATAAATTAAAACTGTATGTAAGTACATACATTTTTGAAAATCGTATTCCTACATCAAGTGCACCCCTGTTGACATTTATACAAATAATTATAAATTATAAGATTTCTTCTTTTAAGTTATGGAACTCAAACATAAACAAGCACTTAGATACCTACTTAAATTCAATATTTGAATATTAAGTATTTTTAGATTTGGAATTCAATCATAAACAAGCACCTTGGTTCATACTTATTAACGAAAAGTTACACCATCTTTTTTTTTCTATCAGAACAGTTTTTACACAATTTCTCGCATAATACAGCAAAAAACTTATTTTATTTTTTTATTATATTCTAATATTTTTATTTTACGAGTGGAATGGTGTGGAGTGGCCTTTTAAAGATACGCTTTTTTTCTACTTTTTTTGACATTGTATTTAGTATTATATAGAAAACTATAATTGGCCTATAATTTTGGTTTATTTGTAAATATTGTATTTTCTTTGTTATGGCTTTGGCTGTATTTTTCTTTTAATAAAGAAAAAATATTTTTTTTAAATTAAAAATAATAATAATCAGACAATTGAGTTTCAAATAGAATATCAAGCTCACGTCAAATCGGTTCAGTTTTCAGGTGCGGAAAATGGGATAACGAAGCATCTATTTAGTCTTTTTTAGTTAGGCATGAAAGTTCCGACATGCAGTTGTCTTTTTCGCACAGCATCGGGGAGGCATTTTCAAGACAGTGACAGGAAAACAATGTTTAAATACCTATTTATCAAAATTCTCTGTCACCGCATATCCTCACAACTGATGTAATCCGAAGCACAAAATAATAACGTGTAATGTCCATATCTAATTTGAACGAATCAATGATTGATATCAAACCGTTGATTGTGTTCATTAAATATTTACATGAGTATGTACTCAAATCTAGCAATAGTAAAGCATTGTCTGGTTTAGCTCGAGCCTTATAAATGCAAAGAACTAGAAAAAAACCTCGTGACTCGTAGCATTATTTATTTTCTCTCGAGTATATCGGGAGTGGCCTTTTCTGCATGTTAAGTTTGCCCGGTTATTTCGGGTGAGGTAATTTTCGGACATAATACCCGCCCGAATATACTCGGGCGAGGTCTTTAACTAGATAACATGACTTTTTTGGTGTAAGTTGCCCTTAAAATTAAAGCGAGTCTTTTCTACCAACTCAATTTATGTAAGCAATCACATATCTTTCTTTGCATTTTTTTTGTATTTTAAAATTTTTATGTCATATTGTACATGGAGGCATTGTAATTTATCGTAGATATGATTTAAAAAATGCATGTCTTAGACATAATTTTAGAACGTTGATATAATTTTTTTTATTATGGTTCACAAACAAAAAACAATACATATGACATTGGTATAATAATCACAAATTGTTATTTTAGATATTGTTCATCGAACACAGCATGCACAAATAAAGAAACAAAAAGTTTATATTTGATTTTTTTTAATTAGCTAAACTAGCTTAATTGAATTCTACGATTGCTATAAAAGTTATTACAATAAATTATTACTAACAGGTTATTACAAATTATTTTACCTAACTAACATAAGGGACTATTTGATTTTATAAATTGCGTTACAGTTTTCCTATAATTATTTAATGTATCGTTAAATATATCAATATCAGCATTACTTTCTACATTATTATACAATATTAAGATACGTGATAATGCATAAAAGTGCGCCATATTATTATTGATGGTTGGAAGATAAAATATTGTGTGCGATCTCAATCGCCGACTGGAGACATTCGGGGGTACATTCTCTAAACAAAATGTAGAATTAACATAACAATTAATTATTTCATAAAGATATATCAAATCTATCTGTCTAAAATCTGAAACATCTACCTACGAAAAACGTTATTTTTGGCATCGTATAAAATGCCAAACGTGTTCGCTAGCCAACTTCCTCTCCTTTAGATTTGAACTAAAAATTAAGATTTATTGTATTAATATTCATTCGAACGTTATTCATTAATGTTGATTCAGCGTTATGACACATGGCGACATGACGTGCTTTTTAAAAAAGCTGTAAAATGATTTCTCGGCATTATGAATAATATATAGTACTTATTTCGTAAAATAATTAAGGTAATGAAGTAGATGAATACGTATATCTCCACTACCGTATATTTTTTCTTCTTCAGGCCTGAAAGACAACCATACTATTTGATTTATCAGTACTTATAAGAATAAATTGTGATATTCTTAATTGTGCTTTGATCGAGATATAAAAATTGGAATGCAAAAACCATTTCAATTATGATCCAAATAACAAACCCAAACGAATAAGTGTATTTTACGAATAATTTTGATTAATAAATGTAAACAATCCCATACCACATACCGGCAATACCTATACTTATATAAATTATTAAAATTATATCGTCGCATTTATTAACATTGACTGACGCACGATTGTTACTTCAATTAGCATAGTAAATATATTACTCGGTAGCTGCTATATAGAATGCAAAACGTATTTGAATATATTAAAAAGGTCGCAATAAATCTTAAATAATTCATATCCATACTGGACAACTGGACACATGGCGACAGCAAATTGAACATAGAGAAAACTCTTGTAAGAACTGAAAAATTCTAAATATTCGTAGGCGGATTTATTTATCTCCTAAAATGTTTGTTAATATAAATAAAAATAGAAGCAGATTATAGATATTGTTTACACGGTGGTTTTATTTAACATCAGGAAGTTAACAGTTTAAGTTACAATAGGAAGTTAACAGTTATTTTTAATTTTATATATTAAGTAAAGTTAAGTTTTCTGCATGAAAAATATCTGAAATATGCTTACAATTTGTTTTTATAAACATGTTAAATAACAGGTTACCGACGAAGATACTCTAAATTTTCATACAAACATACACATTTTCGTACATAAATTTCGACTTTACATAACCGACAGTCTAATATAACTCTGTTAACTTCCCATTGTAATCAGGGCCCTGGACTCCAATTTCAATAGGATATTTGCAACATTTTTTTGACTTCCTTAAACGTTAGAAATGTTAAAAGAAAGTGTTAGTATTTTATTTTTTAAACTTATGTAAACTGTTTAATATAAAACAACGCCAACTCAATAAATACACTTTTAAAACATGCAATGCTTTATAAGGCTCGATTCGAAACGCACAGCGACCTTCAAAGAAAATAGAATAAATAAATAGGGTATTAACATTTTCTGCAGCTAAACTTCTACACGCCCGTATTATTATGGCTCTTGAGATAGAAACCTATTAATCTAATTGCGGTAGATTAAAGTAAACAATACACAAAAAAAAAAACAAAAAAAACATAATCATGACAAAATTATTTGAAGAAATACGTGCAAATACTAAAGGCAATCAACTATCGACTTTGAATTCAAGTGAATGAACTGCCATAGCTTGTAAAATTTATATAGGCATTTTTTTTTTTTTTTTAATATTTTATAAAAATGAATGAATGCTAGATACAGCATGAACAGAATAATAACATTGTAAAAGTAGCAAATGACTTTTGACAAAAACGAAACATACAAAAACATTATTTATATAATCAATGAATATACGTAATCAATCACTTCTCTCTATTTAGCGATGAATTATATTCGCCGAACAAAAAGTTAACGCCATGCGTCTGCAAGATACATAATATTATGTATATTGTATGTTATACGGACGTATACTGATTCATATAACCTATATTATAATATCTAATCTTGTAAAACAGCCGATCGGCACGTGTCATCTTCAATTGGCGATGATAAATATTTGTGTAACTGGTTTTCTAGAGGGCGCGGGCGGTTCGCATCTCTCTGTTCAAATCAGTATTTCTCAAAGTGGGCAATAACGCCCGTTCGTGGGCTCTGAAGGCCTTCAGTGGTGTAGTGGTCAAGACGCTTGACTCACGCACGGAAGGTTCCGGGTTCGATTCCCGGTGAGAACACAAAAATTAAAATGTGATTTTTCTCAAGCCTGGGTGCTCTGTGATGTAATTCACCACTGTAATTAGGCCTCCTGGCCTGTTGTGGTGAAAAAAAAAAAACCTAAAATAAATGTCAAAAATGTTTCAGGAGGGCGGTAGGTCTAGAGAAAATTAAGGGGGCTTTGAGACGGTCTAGGGCAGATTATTACAGAAGAGAAATATCAGCAGACGAGAATTCAATAGCTTCCCTAATTTATCAGCAGCATCCTTCGACAACGACGACTTGCTTGTTTCCTGCTAACGCTTGGAGAACTTCCACGGTGATTTCAAAGAACGATGCTAGAACAACTGTTTGTTCAACGATTTCCGATAGCATTTCCATCGTCGTATTTGTCTGAACGTAGATTTAGTGCTGTAGCAACGTACTGAACATATATTTTGTGCTGTCCTTCCCATCAAAGGGAAGTAGTGTTGTTCTCTTAATTGTCAAATGTAGCACTAACAATCCTTTCTAAACACCACATCACCACAGAAAATCTCGAGTACATACTCATTGTGACAGTAACCGACGCGTCGCGACGTAGACAACTGAAAATTTTATGCAAATATTCAAATTTTGAGATGATTTTTTATAAATGTTAATGCAATACGAGTCCAGATAAATTTAAGTACATACATATCGTACATTAGTCTATTTGAATATTTTCCCTCTGAATTCAAACGACAAAAATCACATTTTAGATTTGAAATAAAATGAATTCAACTTTATACCAAATGCAATACAAAGTCCGTAAAACGATTTAAAAACCTATTCAATTTGTTTTTTAGATTCGTTCAAAGAGGAAAAAGTTCAATGAGATGTTTGCACACTGTTAAGTTAAGATATACAAATAATCTTAAATATGTACTCGTATTTTGCTTGGACAGCGCCAGCACCAGGATAGCGTGGGCGGGAATTTCTTATGATAAATTAAGCGTGTTCACTACTGACAGGTCACTTGATACTACTTTGGGAAGGTACATTCTATTCTCAAGATATTTTAGTGGGATACAAATTGATTCTCCTAGTTGATCTCTGTTGGATCCAATTGAAACTGTCGTGTATGACGGAGCCGCGTTATGTAAATAAATAAATATCCTTCTTCGCGATATCCTCGCAATACGATCGAAAATGACTCTTTAATTAATTTGAGTCTGTCTACAACATACACTAATTAAAGTAATTAAAAAAAAAAAATGGTAAAATTTGTGTACAGTGATGGTTTTCCTAGTACCGACTTAGTATTATGAGCCGGAATGTTTTCAATTTTATAAATATATCGACTTTAATTTAAGCGTGTCTGAAAGTTTGTAGACAAGTAGTGTAAAGTCCGCTGAGACTTTTATCAAATTGCCATGTATTTTCGACAGAGATGCTGGACCTATGATAATCTTACTTACATTAATAAAGGTTTCAGCTATGTTCGATATTGAAATTGAACTGAAACACACCTATGCGTGTACTGGCTTGAGTGAGAATTCAAATAATGTATACTTTTCTTGTAATTTGAATATAAAACAAACAGTTTTATCAATTTAGTTGCCAACCGCGCTACATCAACAGGTAAACTTCGCCATGATTTTTGTTTTATTTCTACATTTTGTTATTTTCATTTTAAGAATTATTGTGCTGAATGTATTTGAATTTTGTATAAGGATTTATCTATATCGGTTATATTTATTTTGTTTTCTGAAATACTGTTTTACTCCCATTTGACATTTATAAATATTGAATGTCTAGTTTCTAGCTAATATTGCCACAGGTTGGATGGTTAGTCCTTATATTAAAAAAAAATTAACTCAGCAATCTTCAAAAAAATATTTAAAATATTGAATGAGGAATTTCTAGCTTAAAATTCCTAAATAAGTTGGTGAGTTTTTAAATGAAGAGGAGTGGCCTTGGCACGAAGCAAGTCGACTAACTATTCTAACTGCATCAAGGAAATCAACCGCCAATGAGAAAGTCCAATGGTTTAAAAAAAATAAATTGATAATAGACTTCCAAACTAAGCCAATAAGCGTTTTTATTTTATTTTTTTATGTATCGCATTACCAGCTCTATGATTTTATTGAGTTTTGTGATTTTGACATTACTCCGCCTGTGACGTCTCAAGTTCTCTACGATGAGTTGTCTTGATTGGTGGGTTGGCTTCCGATAGCCGGAAATGCATCATAACACTCTGTAATTGGTTGATTTCAGAGAACTAGTGACGTCCTTCAAAGTAGTTCATTTTTATCAAAATCATGTTTATTACTTTTTATACATTTTAGGGAAACTTCGCCGTACAATTGAACGCTCTAATTTTTACCGTGCGTAAAGGCCGTTTTACATTGAGCATAAAATGGTACAAGATCTTGTGCAAGTTTTCGCTCGGTTATTTAAAAATAATTATGGTGCCAAATCTTGGGCCATTTTATTAGCTGTATTACAATGGGTAGTTTCTTGCGCGTAAGCATGCGCAGTGTGTAGATGTTTTCGACGCCTTTACAGATTATGGCCAGTTTGACATTTGACAGTTCACAAACCGATCTATCCAGTGACAACGCTGCTACTGACAACTAACAACTAACAATGTATTATTATGTTTACGATCAACAATCAACATAAGGCTTCTAAATCGACATGCATCGTAAATATTTACTGCTAGCAGCATTTGCAGTATTTGCGGTCATCATTATTCATCTTCCGTGCTCGATAAAGATACAAAAAAAAGTGAAACAAATAAGACAGAGGATAAATAAAATGACACAAGCAACAACAAAACATATGTGTTAAAGTTGAAGTTGACAGTTACGGCTTTTGGTTATTATGCTTTGAGAACCAAATTTTGAGATCAATAAAATTAATATTATAGTCCTTAGGCGTAAGTATAGCCTGTGAGCTCGCCAATACATGACAGATGACAGCAAACATAACCATAGAAAAACACAACAGTTCAACTTAGAAATACAACGTGAATGCAGCAATGCTTGAAATACATGTCAATAATATTCTATTAATAAATAATATTATTTGGTCATACGGAACTTTACAGCACACATTAGTTAAATTACTACTAGCATTTTATCGGCTGGGAGGTGGAAAAGCCAAAAAAAAGTACTAAGAAAAACTATTAGCATAATTTGCATTTTGCCACGGGTCGATTACGATTTTTCATAGGTTATAAATGTTTTGATCGACAAAATAAGAACGACGCTTTGGCGAAGCAAAGAAATTCATGGCGTAGCCGAAATATTGTAATAAAAACGAGGATGTTTTTGTTAAGTGACGTTAGCAGGCGCTACCCAGGGACAACTTTGTGACGTACAAAATTATTTAAAAAGAAATTCATGGCGTAGCCGAAATATTGTAATAAAAACGAGGATGTTTTTGTTAAGTGACGTTAGCAGGCGCTACCCAGGGGCGAGTTTGTGAAATTATTTAATAAGAAATTCATGGCGTAGCCGAGATACAAATTCGCGTGGTGTTTCGAAATTTAACAGTGTTGGTAGCTGCCTAGTTACAATTTTTTTTTGTATATATGTAATTTTCCTATTATAAAATGAAAATAAAATTATCGGTATTTTTTTTTTTTAATCGCTACCCGTTTTTTACATTTGTGTTATTTTTGCATTTTAATTAATATTTTTATTATAAAGCATATTATGATTTATTCTAATTTACTGTACTGTTTTTATTACAATAAATAAAAATGTGTATTTCTCGATGTATTTTTTCCGTAATAGACAATCTATTAAAATAAAACTCATCAAATTTCAATTGTCTGTTGCTTTGATTTCCAATCTTCTTTTTTTTCGATGGTTAAAACTCTAGGAAATTCAAAGACAATAATTTTTTTACTGTCATGTATTGGCGAGCTCACACGCTATACATAGCCCAGTCCTTAAAATGTAAGATGATTAGAATGACAGTTGTCAGAAAAACTGACGACATAACTTTGTAGTAACTTCTAAGGAGTGATTTATATTGACACACGAAAAATCATTCGTATTTGGTAAGTTAATTTTTTTTTTAATACAATTCTTGACATATAAATCAACAAAAATATATAAAATCAGCTTTAAACCTTTAAAAAAATTAAAATAAACCAAGTTATTAACGACGTTCTTACAAGGTTACATCATTTTGCAAAAACGTTAGAGGTGGGACAGATTGATCAATGTAAATTGATCGAATAAAAAAAAAATCGTTTTATAATGTTCACGAAAAAAGTATAAATGTCTTATTTTTGGTGAGTAATTGTATTCAATACACTATAATAGGCTTGTTTTTGAGTTTTTTTTTATCAATTTTCGGAAAAAGAGTTTCATGTTTGCATGAAAAAACTGATAAAATCGATTTGATCGGTACATGATCAGTGATCAGTAATTTTCATCACTATTGATTTGAGTTTGACAGCTGTCATTCTAATCATCTTACATTTTAAGGACTATAGAAACAAAATTTTACTCTCAAAGCCTACTTCTAAATAATTATTAGGAAGACGAATTCTCCAGTAAAATACTGTTTTGTCGGTTACGATGTTTTGTTAATCATGGTTCGATATGAAATATTATAATTAAATTACAGACAAAGGCAAAAAATAAACAATGTTGAGTTCATAATATAAATACCGAAGAAGCGGTTGACGCAAGAGACATTAATCTTTAAATTGGTTGATATTATTATCACAATAAAAAGTCGCACCGTCTCAATTTCGTTGTTACTTATCATTTTAAATACAAAAATAAAATGTAGAACATAATATTTTGGCCTTCTTTTTCTAACACAGATTGTCTATACTAGCAATACAAATAACAATGAAACATAATATAATATAATATAATGATTCGTGCATTCTAGCGCAAGGTTAATTTTTTATTTGACATACGTTTAAATTAAAGGGGGATTATTGTCAAAATCATTATTATTTTTTTAAGCAAAATTCAATAAGAAAAATAAGAATCTCCAACTATAAAAATCTCAATGTTTTAAAAATTTATTGGAATAGAGATAACAAAAAAGTTAGAGAAAGAAATACGTAAGTCTAGGCTGCAATAAATTTCGATCTTAATAACTCTCTAGAGAGTGGAATCCAGCCTTGTTTACAAAAATTTAGACATAAGTGTTTAAAATATCTCAAATAATGCTTCCTCTATATTTATATTTTATATTTTTATATTTTTATTTTATTAGGGAAATCAACAGTTCTACATACATATTTTTAGTAAACAAACAGATATAGTGTATAAACTCAGAACCAATAACAGATTTCCACATAGTATACAAAGTTAGTAAAGAATATATATATTACATATCAAATAAATACAAACAATTTATACATATAAAAATGTTATTTTCAAGTACTCAATAATCAAAGATTTTTTAAATATTAATTTTAAGAACATTAAGTTACTGTAAATTGGGCGGGATAAGGACAAAAAAGGACAAAAATGCTTGAAGAGAGCATAAGGAGGGGGGGGGGGGGAGATGTACATATTTATTATTATAATGTCTACTAAGTTACATAATACATTTTTAGTTTAAATTTTAAATCTGACAGAGTGATGTTTGTATAATCTATATTTTTAAATTTTGTATTGTACATTGAAAAAGTCCTACGAAAAAAAGCATTTTTAACATACGATGTCTTACTTGTTGGTACATGAAACAGGTGGTACCGTCTACAAATCCTGGCTGGCACATGTATTGTTATTAAAACAAGCAGCTCTGTACAGTCAACCATTCCTGTCACAATTTTGTAAAGCAGTAGTTGGTCCGCACACACTCTGCGGTATTGTAGAGAAATGATTCCATGGAAGGTGGAGGCAGTGAGAGTAGATACATAAGAAATACCGGTTTTGTATTTAAGGTACTTTATAAATTTGTTTTGAATATTTTCTATTCTACTTATATATATGGCATACTGGGGATTCCATATCTGAGAGGCGTATTCCAAATGGCTTCTGACAAATGTATAATATAATGAAATAAGGGCCTTTGGATTATCAAAGTGTTTACTCATTCGAATTATGAAACCTAACATGCTCAATGCTTTGGAGGTAATTTTATTGATATGCGATTCAAAAAGTAGTTTTGAGTCTAAAACAATCCCAAGATCTTTAATTTCGTGCTTTCTCATTAGTATATTATTGTTTAGTTTGTAATCAAAATTAAGATTTTTTCCTTGTGAATGTAATACAGACACATTTATTTATATTCAAAAACAGTTTATTTTCAATACAATAGTCAGTTAGACGATTAAGATCGTCTTGAATCATTAGGCAATCTTCTTGAGATTTAACTTTAGCGTATATTTTCATATCATCGGCATAAAGAAGAAATTTTGAATAACGAAAGCAAACATCAATGTCATTTATATATATAAGAAATAATAGGGGACCGAGTAGACTTCCCTGGGGAACACCAGAGGAGATTTCTGCCCAGTCAGATTTATACCCACCAATTACTACCGATTGACATCGATTACTAATATATGATATCAGCCAGCGCAGAAGATCACCATGTATACCTATAGCCAAAAGTTTGCGTGTTAAGACTGAATGGTCAACTTTGTCAAAGGCTTTGCTGTAGTCAGTATATATAGCATCAGTTTGGAAACCACTTTCCATTGTGTTTAAAATATCATTTGTAAATAAAGTAAGGTTTGTAACGGTCGAGCGTCCGGAGAAAAAGCCATGTTGTTGAGGACAGATATAGGATTTTACTGCATGGAATAATTTTTCATAAATAATTTTTTCAAATGAAATAATGTCGATAGTATTGAAATTGGCCTATAGTTGTTTGCGTCATTTTTTGATCCAGATTTAAATATGGGTGTGATGTTTGCTTTCTTCCATTGAGATGGAAAAACACATTCCTGGAGAGACTTTTTAAATAATATAAAAAGTGGGAGAGATAAATTTTGGTAGCACGCTTTAATAAAAATAGGAGGGTATCCCGTCTGGTCCACTACCTTTATTTATGTCAAGTTCCTTAATGAATTTTTTTACGATTGCTTGGGTTATATCCGCATATTGGATATCAGCTGATCCATAATTAGAGTTATTTTGATTGAACAGAATAGGTATTGTTTTTGGAGTAAAAACGGATTTAAAGTAGTCGGAAAATAAATTGCATATGTCTATTCCATTATTTGCAGTTTGGTTTAGGTAGATAATTTTATTAGGAATAACATGAGAGGTATTTTTAGATTTTACATATGACCAAAAACGTTTAGGATCTGTAAGAATTTCGCTCTCAATTTTTTTATTATAATTTATATAACTAATATAAGATAAATGTTTTAATCTTGATCGTAATAATGAGAATGCTTTGTAATCAAGTGAGTTTTTATGTAATTTATATTTTTTGTGGTATTTAAATTTTTCTTTGCTTATTTTAATAATAGCAGGATTATACCAAGGTGGGTATTTGTTTACCCAGACATCCTTCACGGGAATATAATTATTAATCAGGTCATTAATAATATTATAAAAGACAGTAAGTGCATCATCCACATTGTTGTGAGCAAATAAAGTTTTCCAATCGTAGGTTATAAGTTTTTCATTTATAGATTGGTAATCACCATTATGAAATTTTTTAATTTTTTTCTTTGACGATGTGTTAAGAGGATTATTAGAAGCTATAGAAAGAGACATGTTAATTGCTTTATGATGCGAATCCTCAGTCACCAGTGGACTATCACATACAGATAAAGTACTAATATTTTGATTGCAAAGTGCCAGGTCCAAAATTCTTCCTAATCGATTAGAAGCATGATTGAATTGATTTAATCCCAGAAAGCTAATGGAATCAGCAAATTCTAAACTAGAAGGTGTACGGTAATCAATTGGATGAAGGAATAAATTGTTATTAGTCTTTACCCAGGAGATTTCAGGAAGATTAAAATCTCCCAAAATTAAAAAAGTGTCGTTTGATGTACTATTCTGAGTAATAATATTTAGTTTTTGAAGAAAGTTATGAAGTAGGTTAGCATGTTTGGGTCCTCCTGGTAAATATATACAGCAAATGTTTAGTTTTGATTTAGAATTTATTGGAATCGAGATCCATATATCTTCTGCTTCAGTTTGCCACTGTAGTATTTCAATGGCATTTAATTCAGTCTTTGTCGCAATAGCTACACCCCCTCCAAGTTTTTGACCTGTGAGGGAATATTTTCTATCGCGCCTAAATACTGTGTACCTGGGATCGAATATTTCGTTATTACTAATACCATCCACCAACCATGTCTCCACTATAATCTCTAATTTTTCAAAAATCTTGTTTAAATAAGATTTATTTTATTTTTGCACCACAACAGGCCAGGAGATCTTATTACAGTGGTGAATTACATCACAGAACACCCAGGCTTGAGAAAAATCACATTTAATTTTTGTGTTCTCACCGGGAATCGAACCCGGAACCTTCCGTCTGTGTATGTTCCATTTGTATACGGACCCAAATATAATAATAAAGGTTATTTAAGTAACTAAATAATGAGGATGTTCAGTGTTTTTTTAAATATTTTTATTTGTTAATTGACTATTAAGCTAATCCAAAAAAAATCATTTATATTATTGAAATTACTTCGCGTGTGACGTATCAAGTTCTCTTCCCCTTCTTCTCGATGAGTTCTGCTAATTCGTCAGTTGACTTATTGTAAACCGGAAATCTATTTCAAGTCTCTAATCATATGTGGACGTAGTTCGTTTTTATTCAAACAAGTTTTATTAATTTTTTCTTTTAATACTTTTTTGAAACTTCGCCGTTCAATTTAATGCTCTAATTTTTACCGCGCGTTAGAATATTTCTTTTCTCATCAAAATACACGTGTTAAATTACTATTTATATTCAAAAGTTTTCAAATAGTAATATGTGAATCTCTCGTGTGAATTAGAGGCCTTGACAGTCAAAGGAAGGGGACAGTGAAAGGACTTTAGAACAAACTAAAATTCGCCTTGACTTAACTGACTTTGCCTCAGTATACCTACTCTAAAAATAAGTGTTTCCTTTTTATCCATTAAGTATTGAATTTATACGCTGTTACATCTGTTACGAACGTAATACTAAGAAGGTCGTATAGGTCTCCGAGCGAAGAGTTGTTCAAAACTCTACGAGTTCTTGATGTAAGGCAATCTTTGATTGAAACCCATTAACACTGGGATACCCTTAGACAGGATAGACAAGCACACAAAACACGAAGTTCTGTAAGCAATGACTTAATGAGGCTTAGAACTCGTGTAGCCGTGTTTCAATGATCTTTTATTTTTACCGGACTAAAACTGTATAACTTAAATCAGAAAAACCGACAGTAGAACATTCTTTGGAAAAAAATGGCAAATGGTTGTTCAACATGGGAAGCGAGGAATCAGAAAACTTTTTAACAGTTGTAACTTAATTTGTAGATAATCTGTTTGTCATTTAAACATACCTTCATCTTATATTATGTACTAGTGGCAAGCTGTAATTTATTTTATAGGTAATCAACATTTTTTAAAAATTAATTTTTACCAACGCATAATATATTGTTTGTACAACGTATAATACGTATGGTATAGTATAGTGTTCATTTTTTTGTATATATTTATTTTTGTTAATCTTTGCCTTTAATTTTTTTATAAAATTGTAAGATTCAATATGTATTTATAATTTTCTCAAACTGAACGGTTTGGGTAGGTAGGAAGAAATTGCCTTAAGGCAATATGCCCGCCCTTATATGTATATATATTGTATATGTATATAAAGTGTCAAATAAATAAGTACATTATATGTAGGTAAGTAGCATAATTATAAATTACTATTTTTTATGTAGTTCTGTGAAAATCAACTCAAACAACAATTATTATTAACCACGCGATATACGTAGCTTTATTCTATACTATTTTGATACAATACTTGTGCAAAAGTTTATTTAAAAATATCACAATGACATTCAGCAGACATTTCCATTATGATTTAAACGTCAACACTGAGAACCGGCTGATTCCTTTTAAATTGAATAATGCCAAAAACGGCCACTGCAAACGCTACATGTCATGTGTGATACATAATATTATGTCAACGATATCCTATCATAGAAAAATAGTCCTTCGGAAATAATGTTCGAAGTACTTGTTTTTAAATAGAGAATCTTCAAATAATATTTGTAATCTGCGAGCTTGTTTTAGTACTAAAAAAACGCGACTGGGTCAAAGACGTAAATAATAGTTTCCTTTTTTGTATGGAGGAATAAGCCGAGGTAATCAGCTAGTTTCATCGCTTACTGAGGACGAGCTGGGCGCTAGGCGCACTTTGTAGATATTTTTTGTAGGGAGATGTAAACGGTGGTGGTGATTTATAGTGAATAACCATTATTTTATTTATTTTCCCACAAGTATGGTTACTATAAACATTATTATCGAAAGTCAAATATAATCCCATAGATTATTTCGCTACACCGCGCTACTTCACTCGTTTGATTTATTCTTAGTGCTTAAGTAGAATATTGGTTTGTAATTTTGCATATGTGATTTTTAAATACATTAAATAAATCAATTGCACGTAAGATTTCAAATAAAGTAGTAACCGTTCTAATTTTAAGCTGTAAAGAAGTAACCGTTATAACTGAATTGTATAAATTTTAGTCGGTAACGTGTTACCAAAGATTTCTTTCTAGATGTTTCTACGCACACGGGAACACAAAAAGCTATCTGCCGAAAGTTCCAATAATTATTATTGACAAAGTTTACCAGCACCGCCGTCATATCTTTAATTTAAGTTTTTACGGGCGATTGTTTTTACTGACTATGGCGATTTCGAAGGTATTGTTTTTGATTAGGTAGTTGTTAGTTGTCACAAAAATAAACAGATGGAAGAATTAAAGAAATAAGGGTTCTCAAACATGAAAAGTGATCACATAAACCAATTAATGACAGGTCAGAAGCCCTGTAAAAAAACTTAGATTTCCATATTCTTTCTCATAGATGTAGCGTCACCAGGTTACGCAGTATTTCGGTAAGAGTTTTACGATTTTCACCAAAAGTATTTTCAAAACATTTTTTTCTGCACTCTTTTTCGATAGATTTGCGATTCATCTGTTGTTTATCATCTGATGCATGTATTTGTGGTACACACTAACACAGGTACAGTAAAAATGTGACTGAGTTTAGCACAAACCTTCAGAAATCATTCAACCATAATATAACTCGTACAATAAACTCTTTCCTCTATCGTTCTTGTTCAAATTTTAATTATTTTTATTCATCTATTAATATACAATTTAACATGCCCCTAAATTTATTTAAAAACAAATTAAGACTCATTCTGACTGCGTTACACTCCCACTTGCTTTTTAATAATGAACATGCTGAGCACTTACTCTCACACGAAAACACACAGAAACACCTGTACATTTACTCTCAGACAAATACACCCTTTTACATATATACATATATGCACGCACACATTTAAAAATTAACCATAATTTAATATGTATGATTATTATTTAGGAAATTCGCTGGTCTGTCTTTCAACCTTATTTTTATTATGTAATTTAATTATTGTTGACTGTTTGTTTCCGAAAAATAAATAAATAAAAAAATACAAGCATAATCGTTCCATGTCCGCTCCCTGGTTGGAGCATATGGCTTCCACAAAGAGCCTCCAGGCATAGTGCGTTCTCCCGAGTCAGGTTCACTCCTGTAGTTCTGACATAAACTGCCGACGAACACGACGACATCAACAGCGGACGTCCAGAACGTCGAGAGTCTGATGCCTTGTAAAGTAGTCGAGCGTGGATAAGGCTCTCAGGAGGCATCCGCGGTATATGGCCCAGCCACCAGTATCGCCTTCACTTGATGACAGTTCTCACCGGAGTTTTCTGCGTCCTTTCTCTTATCGATCGCACACCCAAGATTCTTTTGTGACATAAATATATTCTCAAAACTCATAAAATACAATACGATACAATGAAAAAATAGATATCTTAATGTTTTTGTGTACTCTACCTGTACCTAAACAAATAAATAAATGTACTACGTATTCAGAAATTGGGATATTTAAAAGGCCCTTTGTCTGATGCATTGATTATTATTTATTGTCATCGCTTATAAATTTTGTGTTTTGAAATTTTTATGTAATTTATTTATGCATTAGAAGGCTAAAACATATTACATTATATCAAGAAATGATACCAATCTATGAATAAACGCATAGATTATGCTTCAAAAGTTCGTCGCAGATACACAAGGAAAACATTAACAACATTATGTTATTTCCAAGAAATTTTACGAAACCTGAATTTATAAAATCTCAGACAACAATCCGAATCTCAAGAATTAACCTGATATTTTTTTCTCTGTGATTTTTTCCGGGCTATAACAAATAGGCGCATCCGTTCAAAAATCCGAATGATCATTTCAATATGTAGGTACTTGAATGAAAAAATCCAAAGGGATGCTCTAACTGAAGAATGGTATCCTGTCAATTTTTATATTTATTTTTCAAACAATCGGATATCAACTGATAATAAAATAAATCTTTTTTTCGTCGTGTTCATAATACAATTTCGACGCCTATTTATTTATTATTGTGCACACAACGCTATAGTATAATATGGTCAAAGCACCAATGAATGACCGTTTAAGGTTCAGCTTGTAGTAAAATCCACATTAAAGGTATAAATTTCATTATTTAAGCGTACACAATAAAAAAAATAATTAAAAAACACATTAATTTTTCTAAGTATGAGTATTGCAATTATAATTAATATTACTTTAAAAAAATAGCAGAATCACCAGTGAATGATCACTACTACCCCAGTAAAAATAATACCCAGATTTAGTTACATCATAACATTATAAAACACCCTAACACATTAGAATACGGATATATTCAAAGAATTGCATAAGAAATTCCATCAAATAAAACACTTACCACACCTTTCCTTATAAAAACACTATCAATCTCAGAACAATAACGAGAAGACGCACTATTACCTTTTGACAACTTACAGTTCAAAACTGATAGTTTTGTTTCCTACCAAAAGATGTGTCCGCCGACTGCTTTTGTCATAGTTTCTAGTGTTAAAAATGTTTTTACTGGACACATGTGGCAATTCTTATTATATAGTGTTTTATTAACCAATGGTCATTTACTGGGGGGTGGTTATTTACTGGTGCTTTGACCCCATATAAAAATATTACAAAAAACATAAATCTAACACGGCAACAATTACGTTCGCAAAACAATATATATACGATACAATTTTTTAACAAGGACAACAAGATGTAATGAGAATACGCACATCTAATGTCATTTATGTTTGTGTTGTTATTAATTGTTTTGCTTGTGCGAAAATGTTGTAATTAATATAGGTGCGTAGATTTTCACGGTCACTGTTATCAATGTATCTTATTGGATTCGTTCCAACGTTTCGGATACCATTGAGGAGCCATCTTCAGGGTAAACTGCGTTTTGTATAGAAATAATGTGTTCATGTACTAGTAATTTGTACCGTGTTGCAGTCGGCAGTTAGCAGGGACATTCCGTGTCATTTTAGAAGTGTGTGGTGCCGGGAACCATATTAAGTTAAATTTCAGCCCGTCGCGTCGTATTTGTTATGTTATTTGGGTGTTTGTGTATTTCAATTGCCTCTTTTTTATTCGTGCACTGTAACTCCTAGGTTTTTTCAAAATCGCGAAGGCGAAAAGATGTCCTGTGTTTGTAAAGTGTTCCAGAACAATTTCGGAAGCAATAGAGGATGAAGACGACGCGACGGACTGAAATTTAATTTTTGAACTATCGCATTTCTGTTGTCACAGGATATTGGCAAATAAACTAGACTGCAATGCTACAGTGTTATCTTGATCGTTATTCACGTGAAGAAACGTCGATCAATTGTCTACATAAGGTGTCCAGCCTAAAGAAATTAATATTACACTTTAGAGTACCTAAATGAATGCTCAAAATATAATTTTATGTTTATAAATAATAATGAAATATTTACGAACTCAGAAATCGAGCCCAAGTTTTGTATTGATTATTTATTTAGAGATAAAATAACGATATTATTATTTATTGTGTCCAGGCGGATGAAAAATACAGTTATGTGTTTGAAATAGAACAGAACGCTGGAAAAGTGCTTTTTACATCGATGGCTGCTCTCAGCTAAAACTCCTGAATATGGAAATCGAATGGAGATTCCGCCTAGTTGGGTGTGGCGTGTTCGCCTTCCATTATTAGGTAAGGTCTTGACTTCGATTCCTAACAGAGTGGGCATGAAACATTTATTTTAAAGGTAGTTTGAAACGTAATGCTTCATTATTTCTGGACTGGCGCCTGAAGCGTAAAACTGATGACCTTACATTCATGTAGCAGATGATCTAGATACGCTGCATTTGCTTTAGCAGTGTAGTGCCCTATACACCACTGGGTGCGGAGAGGGGAATGATGATGTTAATATGACTGTTTGTAGGAATCAGTCTCGTAGCTCATTGATCCTTGAACACAGATTTAGTAGAGTTTTTAAACATTTTCTTTTTGAATTATTTTAATTGTATAGCTTGAAAACCATTACATAATTTTCCTGTTTTTTTTTTTATTTTTAAAAACTATTTTTACATAAAAAACTTAGTAATACCAGTGAATACAAATTTGTACAAATTGTTTATTGATCAATTCTGTTTATAATTTTTTATGTTCAAACTGTTCCCTATTATGATTTGTAATATTTGTTTCATTGAAATAATTATGTTTAAATTAATTCTTTATTTTTTTACAATAAATTTATCTTGCATTTTTAAGTTTATGTAAAATATTTAAACGTCATTATTACTTCCTGGCGTTTATTTTTTAATTTTAATAATTATAATTTATCATTAATAGAAGATTATGTTTGTTAATATTTTGATTATTTTGTTATAATTTTTCTAGTTATTAAGTTCTATCTTCCTTCCAATATTTTACTGTAAGTTTCTCTTTTCTGTTAAATAGGCACTATCAGGTTTTGGTGGGTTTTTCTGTTAGTGCCTATTTCAATTTATGTTGAATTTTTTGTTAGTTTAGTTATATGTTTATTATTACAATTAATATTTTGATGTTATTATTGTACTTATATTTTTGTTGTCTATTGTTTGTATCTATACTGTTTTTCTTTTCTGTTTATGTTGTTCTTAATTTTATTATAAATTAATGTAACTTGTTTTTGGCCGATCAAGTTTTGGTAGAAGGCCCTAATAAAGGGAAAAAAAAAGAAAAAAAAAGAATACAAATTTTTGCTATCCAGGAAATTGCTATATAAAAAGTTTTTATTTTTTGAATACGATGTATTTAAAAAGGTAAATAAAAACCCGCATGATATTCAAACCACAAAAATATTTAAAAACAAAATAATTTACTTGTTATCATAAATTTTATTATATTGAGGTTCGTATAGGTGTATTAATTAACCCAACCAAATGGATGACAGCTCTACGCAAAACTAATCCCCAGGAGTCACTTTCTGGAACTAATTACTTACAAATGGCCGAAACTAATGAAAAATTACTAAATATGTACCGACAGTGATAAGTTACATCAAATGCATTCTCATTTAAGAGATATATGATTTATTTTACACCAGGACAAATTTGTACCGTCAGGGAGTAAAGAGTAATTACTATCAAAAAACATATATAACACGATTTTAATGCAATTAATGAAAAAATACGTTAAAATCATCAAATTACACCTATCAAGAAAAGCACTATACAGTTACACGCAGCCACGCCATCAAACACAGCTGCATGCCTATAAAGTTAAGCCAAACGCAAAATAATAGCCAATAAGAACACGTTACCCGGACAAAATTTTCAAGGTTTTAACAACAATCTTTATTCCTGTTTTTCCTTAGAAGTCATTTTTTAAACAATGTCATTGACTGATGGAGTCATATTAAAGAGAACAATCGGCGCGAAACGTGACGACAACCCAATACTACTTATTTTTTATTTGCAGAATAAATTATACATTGTCCTCTAGCACTTTTAACGGACCGTTGAAATTGTGACAAAGTTAAAAAATCCGGTAAGCGTGATAAGCAAAAACATTGTTCTTTATACAAAATTCCCACTAGGGTATATTAATATAAAATCTTCACTATTCGAAACTAAAAAAAGTAAACAAAAAACCTCTAAATTTTATAGTAGTTGAAAAAATATGTGTGTACAAAAACATGTTTTTTTTGTTGTTTATATGAGCGTAAAGGAGTTATTGCGGTGGTAAACTTTTCTTAAAAGCAACAATTAATCAGTCAAATTTTATGGAAAATTTATGTTTTTCAACAAATGCGTAGATATAATTTTAATTTTGTGGTTTAGATAATACGTCTACATGAAAAAAACATGTATTTTTAAAATACGTTTCTTGTTATAGTTGTTAAAAGCGCATCTAAGAAATACGAAAGGTTGAAATGATACATAATTCTTGCTGTTTTTTTATTAGTTCGTTAGGTTTTCCTTTTGACATTCTGTTTTTTTAACCGGATTATAACTGCGCCTGCTTCGTGGCCGCTAGGCAATAGACGTAACACGTACCAACATATTTATTTATTTATTCATACCTATACAAATGATATATTATGACACAATAAGTAGGTACGTAATAATGTCAATTTAACTGCTTTAATTTAAATCATTTTTCAGGAATAGACAAAAGCAAATTCAAACATAAAATCATATCTTGGGGCATATTAGTACCTACACGTGGGAATTATTTGCGTGTTTTCTTATGAAATATACATTCATTCATATCCCGCATTTGAAAAAAATATGACTAACTTAAAATATATATTAAGGAACACGAATATCTCAATAGAGACGTCTAGGCATTTACAAAACAGCTTTTATAAGAAAAAAAAGAATTTCAAAAGTCGATTGTTAAATTTTCATGATAGCACGAATTCTCGTAAAAATATTTTTTATGCAATATTTTGATAGTGACCTATGCGAATATTTTGATGGTGATGGATAGAAACAAAAATGATAATTCTAAAAATTGCAGTTAGTGAGTTTTTGATGAAATCGCACATTGATGAAATCTCGTTATTTTAGAAAAAGAGGGTTTAGGCCCTCAATTCACTTGATCGAAAATAGTAAACCGAAATTTACATATTTTTTTTAGTGTTCATGGAACATCTACTCACAAAACATGTATATTAACAACAAAATAAGAATATTTAAAAGGATGTTTATTATGATATTTTAATGTTTAAATTCAATATATTTTGTAAACAACATACTAAGGTATTTGGTAGATTTTATATGAATGTGATTATGATTACGATCTGTAAATAATCAGATAAATTAGTTGTAAAAATTATGATACAAAGTATATGAGGTACAATCCGGGGACGATGACAGACTCAAATGATTATTTAAAAAAAATCATGTTCATCTTTTCGGGAACCTGCAACCTGTAATAACTGTGATTTTTAAAAAAAGGCTAACAAAAACTTACTAAGACGTAAAGATTAAATGTTATAAATAAAATATTAATGATATCAACCTACATATTATTTTGTCAACATTATAAAATAATCTAAAGAAAATAAACAGTCCATTTGCGTCATTTAATTTTTGCAATGTTAGTAAAAACAACCTTGTAAAAAATATTTATAATATTTATGCTTTAATTTCAACACGTCTACTTGATAACTGCTAAAAATAAATATCGTTATACGGGGTAACGTTGACAAAATATGTATAAACGCTTTAAATTCAACATGTCTACTTGATAATTGCTACAAATAAATATCGTTATATAGAGTAACGTTGAAAAACTAAATTCATGAATTCCCTTAAAAGTATTTTTATCTTTATAGATAACTTACACATTCCATTGATTATTTATTCGTATAATAACATTGTTCTGATTTTTTTATATTGCGAAGAGAAGGAAGTATCCTAAGTAATTTTACTGGCCTTACTTATTAGATTTCCTTTTACCAAGCTTAGAATAATTATACCTGGTACAATTTATTTACACCCGGTATAAAAAACATTACTCATAAAAACATTTACTACCTAGAAATACTATATCTACTGAGTTTATTCCATAATTTATTTTTTAACAATGCATCATTTAAGCGTACGTCTATAAACAAGCTGCGTGCGTATGTGCAGTTACAAATACTAAAATGTAATTCGTATTAGTAACAAAAAAAACAAATTATAAGGTCAAAAACAATAAATAAATACAAATAACTTATATAGCGCATCCGAGATCCTAATTAGCCAAGGCTTTGGAACAAATTCATTAAGGCGCGCAGGGCTGTTTATAAGAGGCCCGATGGGCCGAATCAACTAATAATAGTCAGTGCAACGATAGCTGACTGTTATTATTTTTAATTACAGATTCTTCGCGGTTCAATGGTAATCGCTTACTAATTGAACTTTTTGTCTAGATATTGAATATATTTTTGTCTGTAAATATCGTGCGGTTTCGGTAGCATTATTTTGAGTGACAAATTCTTCTTTATCGTATTTAGATTGCTCTAAACAAAAAATTGTCAGGCCCAAATGGTCGATATTTCAAGGTGCTCAAGATCCTAACCAACCGAGGCTCGAGGCCCATTGACTGAGGCCCTCCGGGCAGTAAAACCAGGCCAGGAGGGCTGATTACATGAGGCCCGAAGGGCTGAATTGTCTACCATCGAACAGTCGGCGATAGCCAACTATAGCCTGCTAGTTTAAATTATTGCCTTGGGTGTAAACAATTTTTTTTTATGTGTGCAGGAGTGTCCTACACTAATATACAAATAAATTGTCAATATTTATGTGCATAATGTTTCTTTACCAAATAGAATAAATAAATAAGTAATAAATTTGACCATCGATTACCGTTTTTTTTCGGTCTAATACCTATTTATGTCCACTTCGTAGGGTGTTAAATAGGAAGTTTGACTTCCATTAATGAGGTTCCGGATTCGAGTCGTTTGAGTTTTCATTTTTTATTATTTAAAAAGTCATAATTTCCCGGACTGGCGTTAGACTGGTCATCTTAATCGCAGCGATCCATCTACCATTAGGTGCTAATACGCAGATAAAGGAGAAGGTTATTTTGAATTTTTAAAACACACAAAAATGTACATGTTTATATTTCTTACAAGAATAAGATCGATATGTTTATTTTGTCAAATATTCGTGATTTAACTAAAATATGCTTTAAGCATTGAAAAAAATACTTTATTTTAACCATAGAGTAGCACAATAGGAGGCGTATGATTTGAATGATGAAGTTTGGTGGTTAAATAGTATTTTATTTGCTAGTAAACTATCAAAATTATGCCAAAAAAAGGAATGGATTTTATTTAATGTATCGTATTATCATCGCTACGATTTTTTTAAGTTTTGTAATTTTTTTAATTATTCCACGCGTGACGTCACTAGTTCTCTTCGGTGGGTCGTCCTGATTGGTGGGTTGGCTTCTATCACAACATTGAAAGTTGAAAAAACACAATTGAAAATCTATCACGACACTATCATTGGTAGGTTGATCTTGTGACAGCATTTTAAGTAGTTCATTTTTATATTTTTTTTCATAATTTAAATTGATATCAATAAACTTGTCAATATCTAAACCATTTGTGTTTTATTGAATAAACTACACCCTTATATATATTATATGAACATTACTTTTTTGTTAAATCTGGCCAAATTATGTAGATATGTACAGTTAGTTCGGACGGAACATTTTCAAATAAAATATTCTAAAGTGCCTACTGTGCCTACACAGACGAAATTTGTAAGTTTGCTTGTTTCACCGAGAGTCACTAATACATTAACATAGGCTTATTAAATATTTAAACGCACTAGTTGGTTTGGCTATTTTTATATGCAACCACTTTTACAATTTTTATTAAATATGACTGTTATTGATCTCACTTTTTTTGATGCAACCGGCTCACAATCGATGAAAAATACAAACAAAGGCCATCTGGATTTTTTAAACAAAATTATTTTATTTGTTCGACCTATACTTTTTAATATTCAGCGGAACCAACCTACATATTTGCGAGAAGTCAAATGAAAATTTGCTAACATATTTAAAGTGCGCACGGTATAATATTTCTGTAACTAGGTTGAAAATAATTTCATAACGTTGATGTAGAAAATCAATATGAAATTGTATTATGAGTAGTGTGAAAATCCTTCATTGTTATTTCGTTTCGAGTTGGTTTGTCATATATACACATGAGTACATGATGAGGTATGTGGGTAGATATGTTTATAACTGATAGTTAGATTTCTAGGGCAAAAAATGTATTATTATTGAATCGGAATTAAGTGTGGAATAACAATTAAATATATTTAATTAAACACTTCAAATAAAAATAATTCAAGTGGTCCTAAAACAAAGTGTTTTTTTTTATTTTTTTATATTTATTTTATTTATAAATCATATAACAAAAAGTATTTTACAAGTATAATACGTTGAATTACATTCTCAGGAGTTACAACAACTCAATTCGGGACATAAATAATATTAACATTTAGAAAATAACACATATTGAGAACAACAAAGAAACAAAGCAAGTTTAGCACCTTTATAACTAAATATAGCAAAACAATATATACGCCTAAAACCTTTTCTTACACAAGCAGAATAAATACATAAAAAAAACTCTTTTAAGAATAAAAAAAAGTAGTGAGTCTACTAAGGGAGATAAGGTCATTAACATCACATGCCATGCAAATAATGCTGCCATAGTGATGATGAGAACATATATATCTCAGTTAGTAAACATCTAGATGCCTAAGAAATGTCGTATAGTACAATGAACACATGATTATTGGAAACATAATTCGGATATACAGAATGTGTGTCAGACCAAATCATGGTGTGTAACAGAGACGAGTATAGATAGAGAGAAAATAAAAAATACGAAAAACCAAGTAGAAAAACTAATTAATTTCATTGAATATATTTAATTATTGTAGCTTAAAGGCTAAAACGCATTTTATGGAGAGTTAAATTCGAATAATATTATATTATATTATTGTATACGTTGAAGATTGGTCGCTCATTAGAGTAGTAGTTGAAGTTACGTGTGAGGCCTAGAGTTCAATTTCTACGTAATGTATTCTGATACCTGAAACATGACGATCGATTACTATACTTTCATGTATTTACCATGCATCACTTTACACGCTGTGCAACATTCACCATTCTGTCTATGTTTAAAATTACTCCACATTCCAGATATCTATACTATTCTCGGGACCTGCGAATCATTTCTGTTTACAAATAATCTAACACCTTCAAAATATTGTAGATTAATTAAAGAAAACCTTTTTGTATCTAGGTCATACTATATATATAAGTACAAACTACAAAGTTACATTTATTGTTTTCAAACCATGAAATATCAGAAGTTTTTAAGGAGAGGCAGTAGTCTAGTGAGTGCGCGTGAGTTATGAGTTTTATACGATACACAAAAACACGTTTTTCGTTGGTAGTATCAACAATACTTCAAGCGACGCGACGTCTGTCAGGCTCCAATGTTTATCTCAGACAACATTTTAAAAGACTGAGTTTGCGTTCGACAGAAAATAATATTATTCGCTCGGTTCACTGCATACAAATTTATATGAAAAGCTCGCACGGCAAAATCAATGATGTTTGAGTAAATGACGTGTTTTTTAATTTTTTTACTGGCTTTATAATTATCATATTATTAGCTTTAATCTTAAAGTAACGTTTTGAAGATGACTTTAAATTTTGCCTACAACTAAAGCATTTTTAACGTTTTTTTTCCATATTTAGGCATAATTATCATCCGTGTTCACCTATTACAAATATAAATAATAGTTTGTTTACTTCTTTTTCGTAGAATAAATATTTTAATACTTTACTATATGCCAGTAGTTAAGCCCACGGTATATTTTTTAAGTGACGTGTAAAAAAAAATATATATAGATAGTTAAGAATTATGTAGATAAAAGTTAGTGGACATTTCCATATAACGGACCTAAACTATACAACCTGATACTGTGTTTTTGGAAATCTGATAAACCATCAGTACTGAAAAAAAATGAACAATTTGGTTGACAGACATTGGAAGTAAGGAATCGGAGAATTTATTGAGGATAGTAATCTAAATATTATGCTATCCCATTGAATCATTTATAAATTTATTGTATTTTTGCATGTGCATATATATTATGTATGTATATCTATATATATGTGTGTATATATGTATGTATGTATGTATATCTATATATATGTGTGTATATATGTATGTATGTATGTGTATATGTAGTATGAATGCGTGTATGTGTATATATTTATATGTTTAATTTTATTTTTATATTTAATGTAAACTGTACTTTTTTTCTTCTCTTTTGGGCAATAACTGTTTTTCTATTTCTTCAGTTTTATTTTTTTTATAGGAAACATCTTCAAAAACCGTATTTGCCGCAACAATTTGGTTTCTTAGAACAGGCATTTGGCCATATAGGAACCGATTGCAACATTAGGCTTACTAATATTTCTGGCTTGCCAACCATACTGAGCCTACTCCTAGTACAAGAGGAATTCGCCAGAGTTTTTTGTGCCATTTTTGTAACAATGTATGTATAAACGAATAGATAAATAAATAAATAAGTTTTTATTTGAAACACTAACTTTGTGGTTATTCATTATAATAAAATAAATAAAACAACTTTGTTTTTAACCACTATTTTTTATTTTTCACCGACCGGTTTCAAAGCAAACAATATTCTTCGTCAAGGTTTACGTAACTAAAGAATTGATTTCTTTTTATTTTATTTCTATCATGTTCACTAAATACTACACGTGAACCCAATAAATCAAGTGTTTTCTTTCTTACACGGGTGGTAATCTGATATCATTATTTTCGAAGTAAGCCAGGAGAGGACTAAAAGAAATATTGTTTATTTGGTTATTAATAATTGTTTTTTTATTCTGAATCGCTTTTTTAATTTCTAAGATTTCTAAGTTGTCTAATTTTAATATTTTATTTTCAACATAGAAATAAAATAAAAAGGAATCAATTCATAAGTTACGTAAACCTTGACAAAGAAGCTTGTTTGCTTTGAAACCGGTCGGTGAAAAATAAAAATTAGTGGTTAAAAACAAAGTTGTTTTATTTATTTTATTTAAATAAATAAGTGTTTAAAACAGTGTTTGAATAGGAGCTAATTTAAGTTACTTAAATACAATAAGAGCAAATAGTTTATGTGAAATATAAAAATTTATAAAAATGAGAAAACACGATAAAAAATTTAAAGATGGATAAATTATGTAAATACAGTGCACAGTATACAGCAGGAAAAGAAGCGATTCGAGGAAACAATTACGTTGTTCAAAGTATAAAACGCGTCTCAAAAAGCTGATCTGATCTGAATTAATGTTTCTACGAAATAACTACGAATGTTATTGTTTCACAAAGCGTGCTATTTTCGGTAAGGCTTAATTAGCATGCTTTGTATTGTTTATAAATATATGTAATTAAACGCTGAATTTTGCTTTTCCGAGAACTGCTAGATTACACGCTTTTTGATTCAATTGACTTTTTGCTGCTATTCCAGCAAACACTTTCTCTAATACTTGCTGCGAGCTGCGATACAAACACTTTATAATATAGGTTTATACATCGAGTAAATAATGCTTTACTTTGTGGGGGGATTACACGGGGCGATTGCTATCTCGCGAGCTGAAAGTGTCGCGAGACTTTTAAGTGTCGGCGAACAAAAAACTAACGCCTCGGCCCACAGTATTACTTTGGAGCAATCTAGAGGGACAAAAGTCATTTTAGGTTCTGACAATTATAACTATAATAAATAATTATGTATTTCGTTATGTATAATAAATAAAACTCATTAATAGATTACAAAATTAATTTATTATGAATGAATTGCTTCAGTAAGATAACATATCATATCAGAATTAAGAGATGAATGGTTGTGTTTTTTTTTGTAATGATATGATATATGGATCTGAAGACACCATCAGGTAGAGAAACAAGTCATTATTTGTTCTTACTCTAGATTTCTTGCAGGTATTGCAGGTACGAGTACTACTCCTTTCTTATTTTATTTTTAATATCACCTTATCTAATCTTCACAGATTCTTTGTCATGTGTATCTCTTGCCTGCCATTTTCTTTTGTTCAAACAGTAGCTAATATGCAAAATGCACTACATCGTTCTAATGCGCACAAGGAACACGAAGACCGAATTTATATTTTGTGCGAATTTTCAATTAAATGCCTTATTTTCCTTCTTATTGATTTAGTAAAACTCTCCCTAAAATTTTTTGGAGGTCATCCCATCCTAGTGTGTCAATTTTTTCTACTGAAACTACTTTTTTTTCTGCTGCATTGACATGTTTTTATACTTTTAAACAACTTTTATAATTACTTATATTGTATATGAATATAGAATCAATATATTGCTGCACTTACTATAATGTGTCATTAATTTTGAAGATGTTTTTAAATTGACTTAAATTTATTGTCTCATCTAAAGATTCTTTAAAGATTCTTCTCGTCGTTTCTTTGAATCCCTTAAAATATGTATGTGTATATTTATGTTTTTCCTTTTTAAAACGTGTTATTATTATTTTAATTTTTTTTTACATCTGAGCATGTTTTTTATTCTTTATTATAATTCTTAACTTTTAATTACTTTTACAAATTTTCTTCATTTTTTTACTTAAATTTTAATTTTTAAACAACTTCCATTTAAGTTTTTTTTCCTTCTCTTTTTTGTACATTAATTAATAACCTTATATACAATTACTTTATAATATTGAAACTTCACTGATCCATTAGAGTTAAGTCTAACTGTGTAAAATATAAAACTACGTAACTGTACTGTATATTTCCTAAATAAAAGAAAATAAAAAATCAAAATAAAATAACCATAGCCGATGTTAAAAATACAAAATTTCTTGATATTTTCAAGGAAATTATATTCTCGAAGATAACTACACTTACTTAAATGAAAACGGTAGATGGTACCCAAAGAAAAGTAAAACGAAACCAAACTTGCATTGATACCTCATATCCAAGATTTGTTGAAATGTTCGCTACAAAGTTAAAATTTAATGAATATTTTTTTGATTGCCCATATAACATATATACAATACGCGAGTGTCGCTATTTGATGGCGACATCAGCTATCACCGTGTAAACCCCCGATGTAGACATCGGAATGCACCAGTCCGCGTCACGTGATCCAAGTGGGACTCCATTGACGTCAATGGTGACCTCCGCCATACATCGCTCACCGCACCGGAGGACCTATCCGAACAACGGGTACCCCCACCGCGAATAACACCGAGCAGCGCAATGCCAACAATTAAAAAGGCACTGAGAGTTTTCTCCTCCGCACTTCGGATGTACGGGAATCCTCCGTGCCCTTAGGCGCGTGGGAAGCTCTCATCCGCCGGACTCGATTCTCGCGGAACGAGGCTTATCAACACCTCACGTTTCTTTGAAGGCAATGGAGACTATGGAGAGCCGTGGCAGGCCTCTTCGCCATTTCAACATTAGGTACACGGTAGAGCTTATTTCTCGAGATGAATGCTTCGGTACTTCTGAGTAATTCCACTTCAATACTAAGAAAATACAAAAACTTACCGAGAGATAACAATGATTCAGCTAAAATGTGACACGCGTGGTAAACTTTACTAAATACTTTTAAATTATGAATAATAATAAAAATAATAATGATTTATCAACAAACCATAACAATTCCTATAATCTACTACATTTTTGGCTAATAGGTTTCTCTCGATTGTGTGTAGTCTGCCTAACTGGGTACAACCTGTTTTAAGGCAGCCATTTTTATATGTAGTGCAAAATAATAACAAAATAGTACCTAATAGTAAATTGATCATACAGTTTTAACAATTCATGTCACCACTGTAATTGGGCCTCCTGGCCTGTTGTGGTGCAAAAAATTTTAAATGAAATGTATATTTATGAATAAGATTTAGTAATCCTTCCGACTTTTCTCTTCCCAAACCCAGAATTTTTTTTTCAAACGACACATAAAACATAGTTTTGGTCCCAAAAATCAGAAATTTTACTATATTTTCAGAAAACGCCTCTGCAACGTTGTTCATATAAAGTACCGCTTCAAAATAACATTTAATATTTTAATATAAAATACTTATCAAACATAATTTAGTTTTACTATTTTCTTTATTGACAGTATTTAAGTTTAAAACGTTATGAACGATTTACCAGCCTAATTGATGCTTACTTAGGCGAAACCGCTAGTTGGTTAGTAATATTATGAAACAGTAAAACTTAACAATGAAGTTTGATTGATAATATGTACTAAAATATTCAATTCATTTTGATTTCATAGTCCCTGGACTGGTGCCTGAAGCGTAAGACTGATCATCTTACCTTCATGTAACAAAAATGCTCAAGATACGCTGCGATTCGTGTACCAATGCAGTGCCCTATGCACCATTAGGTGCGGAAAGGGAATGATGATGATAATGAAAAGATTGATGAGTTTATTTCATGAATCTTTTAAAATAATGAAGAAAACAGTTCTGTTCGTGAAATATAAGCAGAGCCCCGGATGAGTGTTTTCGACCTGATAGCTACTCCCAGGTAAATATTCTGAAAAATAAAATCGAGTGCAGATACGTCCGCCTGGCAATGTAGTGGTTGGCGCATTCGCCAACTATTATAGGAGTCCCGGGGAGGTGAGAAAGATTGGTTTGATTGGTTTGGTGGTTGTTTCTACGCTGCAGTATTTTATTGCCTCTGGACTAGCACTTTACTTTCCATGTTTTTTTTTTCATCCAGATATTCTGCGATTGAATACGAATAGAGAGCCCTGAGTACTACTGGGTGCCGATGCAGAAATTATGTTGGTGACTTTAAAGACAAAAAAAAATTGCCATTGAGTTTTTTTAATACGTACCAAGAACATAATTTCGTAAGATTTTCTGTATTCCTGATGGAATTTTACAAAAATAAAGCGTAGTGCTTGTGCATATAATTGAACGTATTTATGCAGAAAGCAGCAAGTCCACAATTTAGAAAAAACGAGATATTGGTGTTATCGGGTGCAGTAAGGTCAATTCTATGTTCTGCTAAAAACAGTCAAGCCGCTTTCATACAAAAAACTGTAATAATCGCCTTCTGAAAATAGTGTTGATCACAAAAACGACATTTCTCCATTTGCAGAAAACGCTCACAGTATTAGAATTTTTTTACGGTATAGATGCTGATTGGAAGATTAGTGCCTCCAGAAATTAAGTTATCTTAAATAAACTATAGTGGATAATACATAAGTATTTTTATTTTACAAATTCATCTATTAAGTATCATTAAAAATTAGATCTGACTGTTTTCGGCAAAATGCATATTTTAGTTTGGGTGATCAGCCGGACATAAAAAAAAAATCACCGAAATTTCTTCAACATATATTCAGTTTATTTCAAACATTATTTTAAACGTTATTTTATTAAATTAATTAAGTGATTCTTTACAATTAAGTACACTAATATAAATATAAAATTATATGTTTAATACATTAGAGTTTTACAAGGGCTGGCTGTTTTCTGCAAAATGCACATCTTAGGTTGTGTGGTCAGCCAGACATTAAAAAATCATCAAAACTAGTCAAATTTTTTACTGATAACATTTCATTGAATCCAAACATTCAAAATTTTTCTTCTTTTAAAAAACACGCACTATCCTGGATTCAAACTAAAGATATGAACTCTTTTGTCTATACTATATTTTGTTGCACTTTAATAATAAGTAATATTTTTATGTTTTTTTTTTGTATTTTTAATTACTTTATAAAAAAAAATCCATATAATATTTTACAGAATATTTTATTTTTTCTTTCTTATGTTACACAAAAATATTATAACTGTCTATTTTTTATAGGAGCAAAAATTCATTACCATTTTCTTGTATACCCACGAACAAGCCATGTCTTTGTGGGATTTTTTTGTTTACTATTTTTATTATTAATATGTATTTCATTGCTATGTTATTATCCTTTATTTTTTGAAAACTCTATTTTACCTCTTATGTATATTCGTATTTACATGTATATATATAAAAACAAAAAATAAATTTAAAAAACACAATAAAAAAAAATACATAACATTTTTTTGAATATAATAAAAAAATCTAATTAATCCATTATCTATCATTTGTCAAAGCAAAAAATATTCCAACTGTTGTGTAGATTTGATTATTCACTTTTTTCACAAAAGTGCTATTATCTCAGTTTCAATTTTCTGTGGCTGGCTGCTTTCTGCATATCTATGTTCATTATTTTAATGTCTTTACGTAATCTGCAGATTCATGTTTTATTTCTTCAGAAATATCGCATTTCGTCGAATATAGATAAGTAAACCTGATGACGCAGAAGTCCATTTAGGGGCCTCCAAGCATGCCTCGTCCTCTTGTTCCAGGATATACCGTGAAACGAAGATATCGTGTAAAAAGCACCAAAGTGGAAACTCGTGAAAACAGCTCACTCGATTATTCAACATAGGAATAAGTGTGAAGCACAGTCACGATGAATTCGTCAGTAAAGTCACCAGGATACAGAACGACTCACGTTACTAATGATGAGTCAGTCGACGCCGACGATCGTACACCGTAAAACAGTTTGTCACACTTAGAAAACGATTAAGATTTTCTCAAAGAAAAAAATGAATCCCACGTGCAAAAATCAGAGCGTAATTACAACTCTTAAATGAGATATACGATAACTTTTGAAAGCTATCCTTTTTTTTCCGTGTAAGGCAAGGTGATTAGTCCTATGCCTCCCGTGTCAGTTCAGGGACACTGAAATTTTGTAGTGTAGAACCATCTTTAAAACGAATATTTCAGGAATCGAGCCAGGGACCTTAAGCGCGGTAGGCGATCGCGCCGATGGCTACACCACGAGGCGGACTTATCTCCATTCGATTCCTTCTTCAGGATTTACCTGAGAATCGAAAACACTCGTCAAGGATTCTGGTTCTATTTCATGCGCGGGACTGTATTCTTTATCCGCCCGGACAAGGAATTCATAAAAGAAAAATCACGAGTTTTAATCATAAGATCCATCCAAGAAAAAAAAAAAAAATATTTTAGAGAAAAATTGTCAAGGTCTATTGAAAAGGGTGTCGTTTTTATTTACATCATTTACGCTAGAAGTACTTTCAATTTTAATGCAAACAAGTAGACGTATTTTTACTAACTTCGAAAACATTTTATAGATTTGGTGTCATTAGTTTATTAAATACTGCCGTAAAAAATATTGAATTTTATTTTTTATAGTTATGTTTAAGATGTTTTCAGCTTTTAGGGACGTAATACGTTTTATTTATATATAATTTATTACACGAATCCTTTTTTCATGTTAAATAGGCACTATCAGATTTTGGGTGGGTTTGTTCTGATAGCGCTTGTTTTTAATTTATGTTAAAATTGTGGAGTAGTGTGTATATAATTGTAACCAAATTCCAACCGTCCAAGCAAGACTTGCGGTAATCTAACGACTATATTTATAAATGATTTTATTTTTTTAAATGTCACTAAAACACTAAACTTCATTGTCATATAAAAATAATGTAAACGGGGGCTAAATTTTCTTACCGCCTATGTGCTCTGCAACTGCAAGACGGGCTGGGATATTTATATATTTATTTTATTATTGTACAGCGCCCTTGAGGTATAAATTATCCAAATATAGTATTGGCTGATTCAAGTGATCACTTAAAATGTTGATGTTGATGAATGTAAGAATATGCAATGTAAAAACTTTAAACAAACAATAAATGTCACTTAAAACAGGTCATAAGCCCTGTAAACGTTTAGACCCTGTCCCCTTCTTAGTAAGTTTTTTCATCTCTGTTGAATCGATCAATCTTGTATAAACGAGAATTACAAAAATAAATGCACAAAAGATGTGTACATTAAAATTTATAGGACAATAACTACATTTTTCGAGAATAATAATATTAAATTACATATGCCTATTAATTCAAACAACTAGTAAAAACAAATAATAAAAATACTGCATGAGCAATAGTTTCCATTTTTCTGTTGGGTTTGTCATCTTGAATTAATTGGATATATTTTCATTTTATTAATGACAGACACAGGCCTAAATATTCCATATATCAAACCAATAAGCTATTACAATTATTAGAAATACACTTAAACTGACAGTTTTTGAATCCTTTCTTTCATTGCCAGATTTAAAAAAAATCATTAAAAAGATGCATAAATTTGAGTCCTTGACAATTCAATCAAACCTATTTTAATTACGGAAGTTAGTGACGTGCTTAAAGCGAGATGTCACTCAAGGCGATTTTAATGCAATTTGCTTTGTCAATTTAACTGATTTAATAAGCAGCAATCATTTAATCTAATTGTCATGCAAAGACAATTAAAAAGTGGTAGTTTAATAATATGAACATATTATTACTGTCCCCGCACGAGCAAAAGTCATTTTAACCAAAAAATGTTGGAAATAAAATTATACAGAGAGACTTTGTAGAAAAATTAAAATTGTGAGAAAATGTGAATTTAAATAGATGCTCCAATCTCCAATACAATTTACGTTTCGTTTACGGGCTTGACGAACTTTTCAGCTCTCCTTCGGAATCACATTTTGACTTCAACGAAATAATTGTAAAATCAACTACTTTAAATTCAATATAATTATTTTCTTTTTTTTAAATATCAGTACAAGTATCGACGATGTGGTACCTAGTAATAAGTAATAATGAAACAGATCGTCGTATAACTTTAAACTTATGTGGTTTACATAAATGTATTACCGACAAAAAAAGCGCCCATATATTTTCTTTCTAGATTTATTTATTAATTCATAACACAAAATATTTAATAAAATAGTTCACGTACTTATCCCAAACTCCATCAAACCAAAAGTGTATTGAGTTGGGAAATTATCAGATGTCGCACAAAAAATATCAATACCGCTATCATCAAATTTTTCGCTTACTTAAAAACACAAATAATAAAAAAAAAACGTGAAAAGATACTTTTTTGTCAAAACGAATAAAATTGGTTTTATTACAGAAATAACTTTTTTCATGCTACATATTTTGTCAATTTTGACGAAAACGTAACAAAATTTCACTTTGACATTAGTTTTTATCTAATCAACCAAACCCGACCTAACACATTATTTTTTTATTAGAAATTTTGATTAAAACCTATTTTCTGGTTTCTGCAGATAATTTTTAACCTCAATTTGGAAATAACGAAATTATTATTATATTTTATAATGCGAGTTACCAATATTTATACTAAACAAGTAATGATTGACAATGTGTCACAATGGTAGAAAATAATAATTAGATGTTAATTATATAATCATAAATAAGTTTCGTATGAAACAGGTGCTGTTTCTTCTACAATAAATACGTACAGGTGTTTAGAGTTTAGGTGTTTGTAAACATTTATTTAAAATTAGGCTTTCAGATTCTGAAATTATAATAGCAAAAATCAAATTAAACTACCAAAAAACAATTCATTTTACGAAATATATATCTACAAGATATTTTATAGTCATTTTATTTGGATGTATCGATAAGTACTCGATAAACATATTAACAATCTAAAAATAAATTTAAATTATACGTTTATCTGCTTAACTTTTCTAATGACACTTATTCAGTGGCGGCCTCCGTGGTCTTCACACATTACTCACGCAGGAAGGTTCCGAATCGATTCCCGATGAGAACACAAAAAAATACGTATGATTTTTCTCAAGTCTTGAGAGATCTGTGCTGTAATTCACCATTGTAATTGGGCCTCTGGGCCTGTTGGGGTGTAATATAAAAAAAGCATAAAAAACCGTTAAAATCACTATGGTAATTTAATTAGCAATCTGCAAAACATATTTATAGTCGATTATTTAAATAATTTTCTAAGAATTTTCCACATCAATTTGTGAAATTAATTTCGAAATAACCATTATTAGGATAGCGACTTGTGAGGAATAGATTTTCTCTACAACAAAAAAAAAATAGCGCACAAAGGTTTTTTTTTTAAATTATTTTATTATAGTTTGTAGAACTGAATTATTTTGAACTCTTTAAATCAACTTCGACGGGTTGACACTTTTATTTACAATTTAAAAACCAGTTTAACATCTTCACAAGAAATGAATGAAGCCTGTAATTAGTCAATAATTAACCTCGTCTACCTCTTATGTAACGACAAGCGCGTATGACTATCGTACCTATGATCCCGAGTCCGGGTTTTTAAATACTAGAATATTTTATATATTGCCTGGACTGACGCTTGAAGCGATATATTCATCATCGTTACTTAATAAATGTTAAAAATAATTCGATAACTTATTTGACAACAATAATTTGAATGCTGGTGTAGTTTCTCCGAATAAGAAAAGTTACCATAATCGACGGTACATTAAGATTATCCTTATAAAATCCAGTCTATAAACAACAAAAGGAATGTAGAATGCAGTAAAATTTTAGGATAAATAAGACTAACTTTATATTTTTGCATAAAGTCAATGTGACGTTGGATTCGGGATATTACAAAGACTAAGGTTATTCGCACAAATTGGATCACCGCGTTACATTTTTACTATGACATAAATTAAATTTGACAATAAAACTACTGAAAATTTTAAAGCAGACGTTCTTAAAATTTATGTTCGTTATGTAATCTCTCCAATAGGTTGACAGTTTTTTTTTTAGTAAAAAAATAACACATTTTGAGTACTTATTTGTAAATTTGTTACACGACTTACTTTTTATTCGCTTTCATATGTATTAATTGAAAATTAAGAAATTATAAATTGATACGCATATGTAACTTTATTAAATGAGGCTTTTAGAACGCACATTAATTTGCCTATTTGGGACGCCACTGTTATTCCAATGTAAAAGTTTATTTGGATAAAGTTAACCAATACTCATAAGCGTTCCCTTTCCGCACCTAAATGTGCGTAGTGAATAGGGCACTGTATTGGTACACCAATGCAGTGCCAGCCGAGGGACTATGGTTTGTTCTAGTTGTAAAAAGTGCTATTTTTTTTTTTTTAATTCCTTTAAATAAATGGAAAAAAAGTTGATCGAAACTATAAATATATGCAACACGTGATTTAAAAATATATGTTGACGTCTCTGCATGCTCTTTTTTTTAAAAAAATTTGTGAGTTGGAAACATATTCAGGAACCTGAAGCGTAAGACTGATCATCTTATCTTCGTGTATCAAAAAATGATCACTATTAGGTGCGGAAAGGGAATGATGATGGTGATTGGTTATTTATTTTTATTTGCTTTTTACATTTAGATTGGTTATTTTGTCAGAAAAAAAAACGGCCGCTATAATTTTTTAATGATATTTAGCTCTTTTACGCGACCACTTCACGTTTTCTGTATAAAATTAAAAACAGCTAGAAATATTATGTACAGTAAAATAGTTTAATTTGTCAGTGAAAAACAGTGCAAAAATAAGTAAAAATATAAAACGTATCATAAGACTCAGGCCTATTTACCACGTATCGTGCCAATCCACCCGGCCCAGTAAAATTAGGGCATTGGAAGATTCTTTTCAAGCGTTGCCTACCTAGTATGTGAAATAATGGGATCATCAGTAATCTCTTCACAGCAATAAAATTTTCAGCTCTTTATCCTCACTTAAAACAACAGAGAAGAATGGAAGAAATATTGATGTTAAAACATAGGCAAAATGGCAAATTTTACAGTGCGTAAAGAGGCCACTTAAACCAGCCAATCACAAGCCACAAGGTCACAAGCTTAGTAAATGCCTAGACTTCCATATTCCCTTCTCTAAAATGTGCTCCATCTCTGTTGTAATTTGTTAATTGTTTCCCTTCGATTACAATAAAACAGTAATACCTTTACCGATAATTATTGTCGATATAGTCAACTCTAAAATTCTACCAAAAAAAAACACATAATTGTAGAAAATTTTGTCAGTAACATGATTTATAATCAATACTCGTACATGACCGATGAAAGCAAAGAGTGTTTCAAAACACTAAGGAAAACATTGCTTTTACACCATTTAAATGTTTACTTGTGACGTCACCATTGCTTCCTAGTAATTACACGAAACCTGTAAATTTTCTTACTGTGGTCAAGCGTTATAATTTGTGACGACATGGGTACGCGGCGTAAATTGACTTTTTTCATAGGCGCCTATTTAAGATTTTTATTCGAAAATTTTATAGATGTTCTGCCGTACATTAAAATTTTCTTATAATTATTATGTACAAAGAAATATTTTTGAAACACAATGGGAAAGTTCAGTGGATTTAAAAAAATGTTTGCTATTAAACTAAGCCAAAACGATTTTTATTTTAATTTTGTGCATCGTATTACCATCGTTACGATTTTTTTTAAGTTTTGTAATTTTTTATTTACTCCGCACGTGACGTCTCTAGTTCTCGTCGATGAATTGTCCTGATTGGTGGGTTGGTTTACCAGAAACCAGAAATCTATAACAACACACTATCATTGGTTGATTTGAGACGTCATTTAAAGCAGTTTATTATTTCATTTTTTTCATACATTTTAGAGAAACTTCGCCTATAATTAAATGTTCTAATTTTTACCGCGTGTAAGAAAACATTTTTTACATCGAATTTCCCGTAGCATTGAACTTCTTCCTTTATGGTAGTACTTGACATCTTCATTTTAAACGTTTATACCTACATTTTTTATATTTTAAAATACATAATTTGAGTTGACTACATCGACAAAGATAAGTAAATTTTTTATCGTCTCAATGTAATTTATGTCTTTGTATATCATGAGTTGATATCGATTACATACGCAATAACAACTGCTTGTGGTTAGTTAAATCCGTTGACATTTATCGAGCAGATACTAAAAGTAAATGCAAAGTCATAAACATAGCAATATCGGCTTTTATTATTATGTGGTATTACTGTTAGGTAGCATCTAGTGAAAACCCTATACATAGGTACTAAAATATCATCAACAGCGTATATCGATAATCTGTTACATGAAGATAAGGTGATCAGTCTTAGGTTTCAGGTGCCAGTCGAGGAACACAAAATGGAGCCACTTTTTAAATTGATATTTCCTGTCGACCATCCGAGGAATCGAAACCGGAACCTCAAACACGGTAGGCGATTGCAACAGCCACGAGGCGGACTTATATCTACTATAATAAATTATGTTACCATGTTATTATTTTGATTCCAGTATATAATCAACGCAATTGTACCTAAATTAAAAAGTATTAACATTGCATTACATATTACATTATACAATATAAAATATTAAATGCGCTGCTGAATAACTCAAAAACATGTAAAAAAAAATCAGAAAAAATGTAATAGGGAAAATGTCACTTTCTTTTTACAATCGAAAATTATTAAGGGTCCTTGAAATACTGTCGAGTAAAACAAATATTTTTTTGCTACCTTAAAGTAGAATGAAAAGTTTTTTTTTATAATTTTGAATTCCCGTGAAGACGGTCCATTGCAATGGCGACACCCCTAATACGTCACGATTTGGTTAAATTTTTAACTTTGTTTGTGACCGTTTAAATTCAAATAAAACATCGTCATGAATCTTGACTCCACAATTATCAAGGCCAAACAGGTCGCATTTTTGTAGAGACACATTTTTTTAAAAGTTATGTATGTAAACATTTCTTTTCTATTAAGAGATTAAGGGATTTCATGTCCTGTTGCCTACATGTAATTTCTGCTCGTAGCTTTTTGATCTCTTCAACTTTGGTTTCTATAAGTGTTTTAGCCTCGTTTAATTGCTTTTCTTGGGCTGGGAGATCTTTACTATCATCTTTATTTTTTTGTAAACTACAAAAGTGTTGATTCATTTCTTGACTGTTATTCAATTGGAATATTATTTTACAACATTTGTTTTATAAATTTGTTGTAACATGTTTCGTTCATACCTCGCTTGCAGCTCGTGTGTCAGAGAACTGAGTGTCTGTTCTAGATTCTTTGCTGTTATTTCTTTTGTATTTAGTTCATTTTTAAGTTCTTCTACTAGTTCAAACATCTGTGTAAAATGAAAATACAATTGATTTATCTGCATACATTTCACACATTTATATCGATATTCGTAGTATGCGATATTTCCTTATTCTACTTATTGTGTATACACGATGTTTAAGGGCCAGCCGCGAAACTTTAGAGGAACATTTTTTCAAAAACTCGTTTATGCGAAAAAAAAACATTATTATAGTTTGAAAATGGAGAAAACCCTTATATCTCTGACTACAATCTCTTCCACAAACCCCCATCACTCCCTACCGAACCGCTTCACTAGTCTGTGTCCGGCGCATATCGTTTCGTTGCTCAAATACATTTTTAATATTATTTTTTTAACTTTTTAAAAAATAAAAAAACGCTATTTTCCAAAAACTTAATAAGAATATTGTTAAAGTTTATCATAAAAAATGTTCTAAAATTTCGAGGTATTACCCAGAAAACCCGTGTTTTTATTTATTTATTCATGCAAATACATACATACATATATCATATTACAAAAAAAAAAGACTTATCCCTAAATCTATGGGGCCAAGAGCCCTATGTTGAGTTAGGATATAACATAATACATTTATATAGGAAGTTTCTCTCCTAAATTTTCCTAATATTCCAGTTTTAAAAATAAACAAAAAAACTATTTACTTTATTTATTGACGATTCTTTGTCGAATTCAATTGTAATTATACATAATAACTTATATTTGCATATATTTTATAAATTAATAATAATTTATACACTTTCACTTATTTATATTTGACCAATTAGCGCTTTCACCCCATAATGGGCATCTTCAGACTGGTAAATATGATGATGCCCATTAGAGGGTGAAAGCGCTAATTAGTCAAATAAAAATAAGTGGAAGAGTGTCAAGTATTAAAAATGTATAACTTATTACGCAAATTTATCATACGAATAAAATTACGTTTTCTTTGGAAAATTTGGCTAGCGAAATTTGAAAGAGAAATTTCCTAAATACTTACTACCTACAATTATGCTAAATCACATTTTTTCTGTATTTAAAATATATTTTATTAACGATGTTTTAAGTGGGTCCAAATGTTTGAAGACAGGCTGGATTTCCTCCCTAGCTGTTATTTCAATATGTTTTTCTATTTTTAACTATTCATATATTTTTATTGCAGTTTTATTTTATTTGTTCGAACAGATAATATTATCATGTACTGTCTCATTTCATGTTATGTTATTGCTGTAATAAATGTCTAAGCACGCACTGTTGGTAATACAGTTTATCTGGATGTTATATTACTTTACATTGTATTTTACGTTATTGTAAAATAACAATACGTCATATATTTTTTAAAAGACTCCTTTTATAAAAGGTGAGATTTAAAAACATTTGATAAAATCAATCATAAAATACTCCTACAAAAACTTTGGAGTTATGGCGTAAGAGGGGACCTTTTCAGATGGATCACATCAAATGTAACGAATAGATTGCAAGCGGTCATTGTGAAAAAAAATGAAAAACCAACTCCATTGGGTGTCTAACAAGGTTCCCATCTTGGTCCATTTTTTTTATTTTATATATTAATGACATTTTGAAGAGCTCAAACACTCATCTATATTATTCACCAAATGATTGTATGTGTCTGCAAGAAGATCTAGACCGCCTTTCTCTATATTGTGCTCGTAATAAATCATATTTAAAACATTTCCAAATACTTATTTATTGTGTACGCAGGCAATTAGTAGAATTCCATATTTAATTTGGTAATGTATCCGAAATAAAACACACACGACTGCATATTTATGTGCAGCATCACATCTGAATATGATGAAAGTCTGTTAAAGAATGCAGGCACTTAAATGCAATTTTCTTCGCGCTAGTACCTAACGTGTCTATTTAATTTTACGTCATTGGGCTGTATCAGGGATTTGTACGGGTGATTAAGGAGACGATTAATATCTGAAACTAAAATTAATTACAAATCAAATTATCTGCTTTGGAAAAAATGACAGTAAACATTCATTTACTGTTGAGAAATTGGAAGACTCGCTCGAAATCCTTGAATTCCAACTAAACAGAAGAACCAGTTATGTGTAAAGGGATTTAGTGACGTCAAGTGGCATGTATGACGGCATGAAGAGAATAAATTTAGTAGTGCTATTGGACATACGACATACGATACACAACACACGCACTATAGTTGTGTTAGCAAACGACGAGGGGAGAAAAAATAGGACTAATATTACATAGGTACTGTTTTTAATTTAAATCGTATGTAGAAGGAAATCACTCGCAAACAAGTCCATACATTAAATAAGCACAATAATTATTGTTCTTAAACATTTTTCGTACATGGTTAATACATTTTTAATGGGTTGAGTGCATTTCAGCTCTTTGGGCTAGTGGATTGATCGGCAAACTCATTAGTCAAAAGAGCCAAACATCAGCGGTACAACAATGAGGAACTTCAGCCCGACGGGAAATTAGATACAAAAATGTTTTCTTGCGCGTGGTAAAAATTAGAGCATTAAATTGTATGGTAAAATTTCATTGAAATGTACGAAAATTTTTTTTTTTTAAATAAAAACGCACTACTTTGAATGACGTCACTAGTTCATACGAACCATCCAATGATATGAGAGCTTTGAAGGATATCCGGTTTAGTCACCGTAAACGAACCAATCGGATGAACTGTCATAGTACAACCTCTGACGTCACACGCGGAGTTATTTCAGAAATACAAAAGTTTAAAAAATCAAAGCGCTGATAATACGATTCATAAAAATAAAAAAATAAAAAAATTGGCTTAGTTTAATATTCTATGAACAAATAAAAAAATTTAAAAAAGACTCTGAACTTCCTCATTAAGATTTCCTTTAAGAGACAAATTTATTTTTTAGTCATGTTTTTAGGAGTCGGTTTAAACTAAGTACTAACATAAAATATAACCAGATATCATTATAATAATAATAACAATATTGTTTATTGACAAAAAAACTATTTTATACCTCAAAATAAAAATATAACAAAACTCGCATTGAATTTAAACAATGACATTGCATTTCCTTGGTTTAGTCCAGTTTGTATGCCGTTGTTTTTAATGTCAAGCAGGATTCCAGGTTCTCTTCAATAAGACGATTATTCTATTTATTTATTATTTTTCTATCTATGATATGGTTCATACTTGAAAAATATTATTCGCATAAATATGAAGAGCCCAAGAGAGTAAGAACAGCAAATGCTAGATTTTTTTACTGATTATATGCGCCAGGAATCCAGGTGTTGAAAATTATCATGTATTTCTTCTCTTGGTCTTTCAAAGCAGACCACTTTTGATATGTCTGCGCGCATCTTGACGAGTAATGCAATGGTAAACAAGTATCTCGAAAAGAATGTTTACCTTCAAAACAAAACCAAACCTTCTCTCACTCCGGTCATACTTTTTATTTTATTGAGTCTAATATTATGTTTCTCCATACATTTAAAGACAACAATTGCAATATCCTCGTCACGTGTTGGATCTTTCAGTGGCAATAATCCTGAAAGTTTCTCTTTAGGACCTGAAGAGGAAATAAATCGAACAAAGGGTGAAACTTGCGATGCGTGAGTCGCGCTCAAGTGAATAAAGAGCCACGGGCCGTGGTTTGCCTCTGGGCTAGCGCCACACTCGGCGGAAATTCCGCAGCGGAAATTCCGTCGCGGTAAATCCGCAACCGAACCGTCCGCCGAATAA
>NW_028280189.1:0-85800 GCF_059751315.1 Micrasema longulum | reverse complement strand
TATAGACATTTTGGAAAAAAACAATCAATGACGTCATACTCGTTGACGTCATTAATTGTTCGCCTTCTGCATTATTTAAACTAGATTTGAATCTTTTATATCTCCCTTTTTTCTAAACAATTTAAATAATAATTTACTTATTTAACTTTTTGTACATGATGTTAATTGTACATTGGCGGGCTTATTTCGAAATGGCGATTTCTTCCAACCAACCAATAAAAAAATAAAAAAAAATTTATAATTCAAGTTAAGACATTCAATAGAAAAAAAGCTTAAGATATTTAAAAATATAAATATATGTGTCTGTATATAAATTACCATAAATCAACACCATTGCTCAGTGGAAAAAGGAATAAAGAGGAAATGAGGAGAGATTGAGGAAGAGAAAGGAGATGTTTCTTCAGACGTGATTTAAACAGAGATACTGTAGTTACATCTTTGATGGTGGATGGGAGATGATTCCATAGTCGAGCGGCATGGACACTATATGAATTAGAAAAGAAAGAGGAATTGTAGATGGGTATTAAGAGGGTGATTTGAGAATTGGAACGAAGAGGTAAACCATGAACTGATAAGCGTTGAAATTTTTCACGCAGGTATATAGGTGCGTTAGGACTACGAAGTACATTGAACAGAAGTAAGAGGGAGTGATAGTCTCTCCGCTGTCTAATTTTGAGCAATTTCAGTTGCCTACGATAATCAGAAATGTGGTCATATTTCCTACCTTATGCATGTATTCTGAAGTCGTTCAAGTTTATCGAGTCGCTCACAGCTTAAATCAGTCATGTAAATATCAGCTTAATCTAGAATGGGAAGTAGTGATGCTTGCACCAGAGTGCATTTAGTATTAATGGGAGTGAGTGTAGACTGAAAACTATTTTGCGGCTTAATTCGCTAGTACCGATGGTCGTGTGATTTTTATTAGTAATGTATTGGGCTAATAAAAAAGAACCACGAGAATTGTTCATAAAAATATTAATCGAATAGGAACGTTTTCTGAAGCGTGTAACACGGGTTTTAAATTGTTAGATCATCGTTAATTTGAAAAGAGGAAACGCTGAGAGAAGGACAGAGGGGATTATACAATATACAATGGCGTATAATTAAATGGACACGTTACGTGTGCGTAAAATATGGCATTTCAATTCGCGGGCACACTTGATTTTTCCATTTCACATCAACCGTTCATTTTCGCCATATACAGGGTGTTCTTTAAACCCTGTCACATCCGAAACCACGACGATCAGTGTGGACAAAAAGACATATTAGCATATTAAAAAAAATATTAAGATGAAAGATAATTTTGAAAATAAAATATTTAAAAAAACAAATGGTTGCTTACTTCTGCAGGGGAGAAGTGAGGGGAGCGCGGCGCAGTGCCAAACTCCCCCCTTCCCCCTATTCGTTTCACCCCTGCAGAAGTAAGCAACCGTTTGATTTTTTCGATATTTTATTTCTTTAAAATTTTATTTGTTCTAAAAAAATATTTTAATGTGCCAATGTGTCTTCTTGCTCATACTGATCATCGTGGTTTCGGATGTGACAGGGTCTAATGAAGACCCTGTATACTTGTTTCACCATTCTTTGGTCGTCCTTGTCTCACGTTACCGTTCAAATCCAAAGCAGACAGAACCGAAGGGCATGTATGAATGTGGAAGAAGCTAGGAATGTATGCCAGGATGGACGTGTGTGGCGGTCCATTCTCTCTGCCTACCCCTACGGGGGAATGGCGTGATGGTAGTAGTAGTAGCTATGGTAGGCGGCCTCCGTGGCGTAGTGGTCAAGACGCTTGACTCACACACAAAAGGTTCCGGGTTCTATTCCCGGTGAGAACACAAAAAAATTAAATGTGATTTTTCTCAAGCCTGGGTGTTCTGTGATGTAATTCACCACTGTAATTGGGCCTCCTGGCCTGTTGTGGTGCAAAAATAAATAAATACTTAATATACAGGTTGTTCTTTAAACCCTGTCACATCAGAAACCACGATGATCAGTATGAGCAAGAAGACATATTGGCACATTAAAATATTTTTTTAGAACGAATATTTTTTTTATTTTAAATAATTATATATATATATATATAAAAACCAATGGTTGATTACTTCTGCAGGGGTGAAACGAGGGGGAAGGGGGGAGTCTGATACTGCGCCGCGCTCCCCTCACTTCTCCCCTGCAGAAGTAAGCAACCATTTGTTTTTTTTAATATTTTATTTTTTAAATTTTTCTTTGTTCTAAATATTTTTTTAAATATGCTTATATGTCTTCTTGCCTATACTGATCATCGTGGTTTTGGATGTGAAAGGGTTTAAAGAACACTATGCATATATTTTTTAAAATATGATATTGCCATCGATATACTTTTTAATTATAATGTACGAGTAAATTACGCGCTAGCAAGGTGTTCTCTACTCCCTGGAGAGCGTTCAGAATCGAACCGCTGGTCTCGAAATTTCGAATGGAAGCGGCGCCCTAGTGGGCAGTCGGCGCCGGAACTTATCCACAGAAATTAATCAACTCTTAAAAGATTGTGGTAAATAATATCTTTGCGCGCGGTGATGTAACGCAGTGTAACCACTAGTAAAAGACGGAATATTCTAAAGTTCGAAAATTTTAAGGAAATAAAAACATGAAGACATGCTGTTTATTTATTCGTTTTCCATAATTTATGCGAATAAAAATATAATTTACCCCTGTTATAGCAAAAAAAAAAAAAACTAAAAATCTATAATAAATTCTTTATGCCAATGTCAAACTCGGCTCTTCTCACCAACAGGGGAGCACTTTATTCACGAATGCGAATTTAAAATTTTAAAAATGTAAGGAAAGAATCTGATTGTGATACATAAAAAGCGAATGCTGTTTGTAAACATTCAAAAACATTTTTTTATTTTAAACACAAAAAATCAACATCCTTCATTTTTTTTTATTGTGCATTCTCGTCGAATGCACCCCTGGTAGGTTGATAAAAAAAAAAAACGATTTATGCTTTTTTTTTTTTTTGCAGATTCGATTAAAACACGCGCGGCGCAAAAATGACAAATACGCCGATCATGTTACGCGCGTGCGTCCCCCATCACTGTCATTAACCGACTGAATAGACTAAAGACTGAATCTGTTTAGGACAACACCCGCAGCAGAACAACGTCTGTCTTCCTTGTTATGAGTTATATCTTCGTGCTCTCTCTTATACAGATGCGTTGCTGAATTAGCGGACATTCATTCTTCGCGTAGCAAGGATAAATATTTTTGTTATCAACATTTAGCATAGTTATACAAATCTGATGTGAAAATGTCCATTTGAAGATTACAAAAAATACGAATTCATAATTTTTTTAAATAAGAGATATATATTCAGTCTTGTGTCCTATGTCGACTGGTGTGACATCAAAGCCACACAAGAGTTAAGGTCTAAAACGGCTCGAGAAATCAGCACTCCCATTTCTGAACGTACATCGTAACATTATCTATGAGATATGATTTCGTGTGCATCAAGTGTTCAGATTGTATGAGATAACGCGAGTATCAATATTATTATAAGTTTAATAGATAAATAAAGATAAACCGCAGTGAGTCCTGCTAACAGATAAAAGCGAAGAACCGTTTGCACTTGTAGAATCTTATCTTGATAAACAAGTGAAAATAATCGAATAAATAACCCCCCTCGCCGCTAACTCCGTAGCTCCGCAAACACATAAAACTGCGACAGTTGTCGGCAAAAGTGACGACATAACTTTGTAGTAACGTCTGTCTAAGGAGTAATTTTTATATTGACACACGAAAAATCATTCGTATCTGGCATGTTAATTATTTTTTTCAATACAATGCTTGACATGTAAATCAACATAAGTAATTGTTTACCATATTGATGTGCCATATATATGTTTTTTTAAATATTTTTTATGTTTCTGATCCTATATTTGTGGTGATATACTCATGTGTCTGTGTCATATCGTCCCATCTCAACACAGGCCTTTTAGTCCCATGGAGTTGGGACTTATTGTCTCAAATAATGTTCAATAACCTTATGTATGTAAATAAATAAATAAATTGCCTACCGTGGGTACCAATATGTTCCCGGCCCCGGATTAACAACTCGGCTGATCGTGAGTGCATGTGCATTTACATTCTCATCACGATCGCGAGTAAGATATTTGCGATCAATAACTATTTGTGCCAAGTGCCCCTTTTCCTGACCACAAGTTAGAATCTGATCCTGACTGCCGCAACAGAAGTTCAGACAGTAAAGCTAGGGTTTCCTAGGACAGCGGTGCCCGTATTTTAACGGCCGTAGTGAACAGTGACTCGGTTGACAACCGTCGTAACGGTGACTAGAAAGTGGTTTCCTATAAAAATGGTGTTGATAACATCGTTAAAAAATAAAACCACTCTCTAGTCACCGTTACGACGGCTGTCCACCGCATTACCGTTCACTACGGCCGTTAAGATACCGGCACCGCTGTCCTAGGAAACCCTAGCTTTACGGTGCTAGAACCCAGAATAAGGTGGGTAATTGCATTCATTGTATTAAGGGTTCCGTGGTAGAGCAAATAAAGGATAACGCATTCCGCGAACCGGCATTTCGAGCATTCATCTGCCAACAAGCAAGTGGCGCGATCTGCTTCTATTTCACGCACAGACCTGTATTTGTCATCCGTCCGGACACCGTTCAAAGTAGTTTCATTACAATCGGGGTCCCCGTAACTTGATATACGAAACTACAAAGGCTTCGTTAAGCTCACCGCGATCGGGTGAATGAATTGATTTTTTAACTGCTGTGAGTTTAACAAAATAATATTTTTTACAAAAAAAATTAAATAAGCGGTTTATCCTTAGACGTTTAAATCAAAGTTCTACCAGTGGCGAGCCGTGATTTATTTTATAGGTAATCTATTAAAAATGTTCATTAATTTGTACTACATATAAGAGCGTCCATGCGCTTTGTAGCTGCACGGTGATTGGTTATCTAGCTTTCATATACCAACTTAAAAATACCTACATTTTATAAATGGGGTCTAGAATTCCAATCGTCTATGCGCTTAGTAGCTGCAAGACGTGTTGTAATCTTACTCCTTTTTATTATTCATATTGTTTTTATTTTTTTTTTAGTATCATTAATACACTAAATTTATTTGTCAATTTTTAAAATGTGTAAATGGGGGCTAAATTTCTAACTGTCTATGCGCTCTGTAGCTGCAAGACGTCCTGTAATCTAGCTCCTATCTGTTATAATTTTTATTGATCTTAATTGAAAACGAGGAACTAGAATCCCAACCGTCCATGCGCTCTGTAGCTGCAAGACGTACTGGGATATTTATTAATTGTACAGCGCCCTTGAGGTGATTTTCACAAAAATGGCGCTATATAAATTATCCAACTATATATATATTACATAACATGTAAGTAATGTTATTATAAAAAACTACTTTTTCTGTGGTTCTGTGGAAATCAACTAAAACAACAATTATTACTAACCACGCGATATACGTAGCTTTTATCAACACTATTTTATTAGAATACTAAACTTGTACAAAAGTTTATTAACACATACCACAATGACATTCAACAGATATTTTCATTATGATCTGTCATTGACAGTATTGTCAAGACTTGAGCACTGGCCGATTTCTTTTAAAATGAATAATGCCTAAAACGGCCACTGCGAACGCCACCTGTCCTATGTGATACATAATATGTCAACGGTATCCCATCAAAGAAAAATAGTCCTTCGGAACTAAATTTGGAAATACTAGTTTCCAAATGGAGAATCTTCTAAAAATATTTATAATCTGCAAGTTTGTTTTAGTACTAAAAAAGCCGACTTGGGTTAAAGACGAAAAATACAGTGTACTTTTTTGTATGGAAGAATAAGCTGAGGTAATCGGCTAGTTTTATCGTTCAGTGAGAATGGACTGGGCGCACTTCATAGATATTTTTTTGTAGAAAGATATAAACGGTGATTTATAATAAATATCAATTACTTTATATATTTTCCCATAAACATGGTTACTATAAATTATTTTAATTTAAAGTCAAATATAATGGTAAGCTGTGCATAATCGCTTACTTTGACGATTCGCCCCTGAGTTCTACAGCCTACAATTTTAATACAATTTCAATGAAATAATTTTCACAAAAACAACTGTCTTAAGAGGAAACGCGGTCTGATTTTTCTTTACACAAACGTATTCTCGTATTTTCTCCCAGGATTATGGCACTAAACAATGATTTTTATTACACACTTCAGATAGATTGAGTTTTTCTACTGACATTTCTTGGTGGAACTGCATTTTAATTATGGTAATAAAAGTACGTGGGCGGCCTCCGTGGTGTAGTGGTCAAGACGCTTGACTCACGCACGGAAGGTTCCGGGTTCGATTCCCGGTGAGAACACAAAAATTAAAAATGTGATTTTTCGTAAGCCTGGTTGTTCTGTAGTGTAATTCACCACTGTAATTGGGCCTCCTGGCCTGTTGTGGTGCAAAAAAAATAAATTAAATGATATATACTTTTATTCTACTTTCATTTATAATGCAAGATGCAAAATTAGCAGTCCACAATGGAGTCCCGGCCCCGACCCTCATGTATGGGAGCGAAGTATGGGCTTGGAAAAACAGGAACGAAAGTAGGCCGAATGCTGTCGAAATGCGATAGCTCAGGCGAATGTGCGGTAAAACTATGTACGACACATGCACAAATGTTGAGATGCGTGAGGCTGAAACGCGCACTATCGACAAAATCGAGAAAGGAGCTCCGCGTCGGTTTGGACATGTGGAGCGAATGGATTGCGAAAGAACGACTACAAATATTTGCGATGCGAATGTTGATGGATGCAGAAATAGAGGAAGAATCCAACAAATACTCGAACATGGACATGTTAAAATTCGGAATAATCGGCGCGCGTTCATGAGAAAAAGTAGAGGAAGCGAGATCTGTATTTATTTATTTATTTATTTATTTATTAACGGACATTGTCCATGTATACAATTTATAAGGTTTAAATATTACAAATAAAAGAGTAGTTTAAAACATTTAAAGAAAAAAGAAAGAAGCATTGACAAACATAAGGGACATCGAGACAAGATCTGGACTATTTATTTAGTGCTCGTTTAAATCGTTGTAAACTTAAACCAAAAAAGTCCAGATCCTGTCTTGAGTTAACAATACGACAAAGGCGGGTCATTGGAGAATTTAGGCCATAGTTTGTTCTATGCTGATCGATGAACAGTACTTCATTGTTTCTCAATCTACGAGTCGGAATATTGAATTTTACTTGTCCCAGTAATGATGGAACATCGATTATACCATTTAGTATGCCGAACATATATATGGAGTCAATATTAGTTCTACGTTTTTGTAGACTAGAAATATTTAACATTGACTCTATTTCGGCATAAGAATAATTATCTCTCTCTAGTCCAAGCATCCACGCTATTTTTCGAAGCAAGCGATGTTGGACTGATTCAATGTGATTTATGCGATTGACATAGAATGGAGACCAGACCACTGAGGCATATTCAAGAAGAGGGCGAACAGTTGAGCAATAAAGAGTTTTGATTGTACGGACATTAGTAAAATCAGAGGATATTCTGTTAATGAAGCCAAGTAATTTCAGTGATTTATTTACTGTATTATCTATATGCTCGTTGTATGTCAGTTTATAGTCCAAAACAACTCCTAAATCTCTGATGGACTTGACTACATCAATTTTGGAGTTTTCTAATAGGTACTCGAAGGAAATTGGTTGTTTTGTTCTATGAAATGACATTATTTTGCATTTTTTAATATTTAGTTCTAATTTATTGACTTTACACCATCGGTTAAAAGAGTTAATGTCTGATTGAAGAAGAAAGCAGTCTTGTAAAGTTTGAATTATTTTGAGAATTTTGTTGTCGTCCGCGAAGAGCCAAAAACGAGAGTAAGAGAATGATTTAGCAACATCATTAATAAACAAATTGAAAAGCAGGGGTGCCAAATGAGCACCCTGAGGTACACCCGATGTAACATCAATACTGGTTGATAAATAGTTATTTATCCGAACATTTTGTGTCCTACTAGTTAGATACGATTTAATAAATGATAGTAATGGATCTCTGTATGCAAAGATAGAGTGATGTGGCGTTCTATCCTCTCTGCCTACCCTTACGGGGAAACGGCGTGATGGTGTGTTTGCTTGTCCATTTGTAATTTTTACCGGTGACCGACATCGTCAGACTGGCGATGGTGTATAGTGGGATTTTAATGTTAGTATAATTAGTGTCCTGACGAAACCAGTGTACATAGTATAGTCGGTATACATAATATGTACATTTATTAACATTTAATACAGTTCTACTCTTTCACAACACGGACTATCTCTTCGTTCTAGTAACGAGAGAAACCTTTTAATACCCTGTCATCGCTCTAATTGTCTTGCCTCCTCTTTCACAGTAGTAGCCGCTCGATTGAGGAATAATCTACCCACTAATGTTAGAGACGCCCCTTCTTCAAATAGGTGCGAAGGTTTTCACGGTCACTGTTATCAATATTATGTATCTTTTTTGGGTGATACCGTGTATGTTGGAATTGATCTGACGTTTCGGCTACCATTGCAGGAGCCATCTTCAGGGAAAACTGTGTGTTTTATAGAGAAATGTATGTGTTTATGTACTAGTAATTTGTACCGTGTCACAGTCAGCAGTAGGCACATTTCTAGTTTTGTAGGAAAGAATAATTATGTTTATGTACTAGTAATTTGTACCGTGTCGCAGTCGGCAGTAGGCACATTTCTATTCGTTTTTGTCATATGTAGTGCTGGGAACCATGTTGAATTTAATTAAATATAAAAAATAAACACATACATTTCTCTATAAAACACACAGTTTTCCCTGAAGATGGCTCCTGCAATGGTAGCCGAAACGTCGGATCAAATCCAACATACACGGTATCACGCCCCTTCTTTATTTACATTTAAGTCAAGATTGAAATGTCACTATCTAAATATTTAAATTGTTCCTTTATCCTTCTTCTGTCCTTCCCATCCTCTCTCCTCTCTTCATAGTATAGTGTTATTTTTTTATGTATATATATTTGTTTTTGTTAATCTTTGCTTTTAATTTTTGTATAAAATTGTAAGATTCAATATGTCCATGTATTTATAATTTTCTCAAACTGCACGGTTTGGGTAGGTAGAAAGAAATTGCCTTAAGGCAATATGCCCGCCCTTATATGTATATATATTGTATATGTATATAAAGTGTCAAAATAAATAAATAAGTTCAGTGTGAAATATAATCGCGTGTTTTCTATTCGATGGCTTCTCTCAGGTAAAAATCCCGAATAAGGAAATCAAGTGGAGATTAGTCGCCGTCGTTTTGTAGCGGTTGGCGCGCTCGCCTACCATTTTTGAGATCCCGGGCTCGATTCCCGGCAGGGTGCACGTGAAACATTGATTTTGAAGGTCGTTCAAACGGCAATAATTTCGAACCCTCGCGATATATGATTCCGGAATTTTTATCGTCAGTTGTCGATAAATTTCTTATCGTCTCTTAGTGATGGAGACATTGATGCGGCGTTAATTTAGAATGATAAGAGAACCATTATTAATTAAACTTATTTGTTTTAATTATCGAAAAACGTGTCTCGGAAGAGATAATTAATCACACTTTGCAAAGAAACGCAAACAGAACAAATTCCAATACAATAGAGTTCTCAGAGGAGATGGAAAACCTCTTTTAATAGGGACAGAACTGTGGGCATTTAGATTGCCTAAGTTAATTGATGACGATTAACCGTTCTTAAGATAAAGGAAAAACAAACAAACAAACCATCACGCCGTTTCCCCCGTAGGGGTGTAGGCAGAGAGGATAGAATGCCATATCACTCAATCTTTGCATACATACCTCGCTTCCTCTACATTCATACATCTTCTCATGCACGCACGCCGATTATTCCTACTTTTGACATGTCCATCTTCAAGTATTTGATGGACTCGATCGCGCCATGTCTTTCTCGGTCTTCCTCGTTTTCTGCATCCATCAACATTTGCATCGTAGATCCTTTTAGCCGTTCTTTCGCTGTCCATTCGCTCTACGTGTCCAAACCAACGCAGCGCCCCTTTCTTGATTTTGTCGATAATGCGTGTCTCGGCCTTACACACTTCACGGATCTCGACATTTGTGCACCTATCATTTTTTTATTTATTTACAATTTTAAAAAACCCGTTAGGGTTACATTAGAAATTTAATATTGTCTAGTCATTTTATGTCTCGTCTAGTCTAGTTAGTTCAGTCATCATGTGCTTTTTTAGATTGATTTTTAATTTGTCTCCAGTAAAAGTTTTCAAGTAGTAAGGTAAGTCGTTGTAGTGTTTGAGTTATACATCGTTTTACCACACATTCGCCTGAGGGATCGCATTTCGACAGCATTCAACGTAATTTCATCATCATTTTTCCAATTCCATACTTCGCTCCCATGCATTAGAGTTGGCACTGGAACTCCGTTGTGAACTGCTAGTTTAGCCTCCTGCGATAAATATATCAAAATGGTTCAAAGTGAATAAATTAAAATTAAATAACAATGTTTGATTATGTCCAAATGCTTGCAGACTGGCTGGATTTCCTCCCTAGGGAGTTGTTCGTATTTAAATGTGATTTGGTTCAGCCGGATTTGGTGATTTGGTTCAGCCGGATGAATCTCACCCACGTGATAAAGGTTTCAGCTCTTTTACTTCACAAAAGTCAACAGATGGAAGAGTTGAGTAAATGTGGATGTTCAAACATGGGCAGAATGGTGAATGTTACACAGTGTGTAAAGTGGCCACTTAAACCAGCCAATGACAGGTCATAAGCCCTGTAAATGCCTAGACTTCCATATTTCCTTCTCGAAAACTTTTTCCCTCTCTGTTGAAATAAATTTAAGTAAAATTAAATATCTCAAAAACAAAATATATGGACAAAAACGCGAAAAAATATACCCCAGGGATAAAATATTAATATTGATAATTTAAAAATAAATTCTGTGGATGAAATAAAGTATCTCAGAGTTTACTTGGATAGATATTTCAATTTCTAAACACATTCTCGATATGTAACAAAAATAAAATCATTAATGGGAAGTTTACGAAATTTAATAGACATGAAGAGTAGTTTTCTTATTTATAAAACAATTATATGTCCACACATAAATTACTTTTCTTCATTCTTTTGTTATGTAATGAAGGAGAAATTAAAAATATACAAATTCTTCAAAATAAGGCGATGAGTATTATACTCAAAAGAAATATCTATTCTAATGTAGAAAAAATGCACAAAGAAGCTGTCTCGCTCGCGGTAAAGCGGCAAATTAAATATTATGTGGCTATTTTTATGCGTAAAATAATTAAGGGTATGAATAAAATAAAAACAATAATAAAATTTTCATCAGAGATTTAGGAGTTGTTTTGGACTATAAACTGACATACAACGAGCAAATAGATAATACAGTAAATAAATCACTGAAATTACTTGGCTTCATTAACAGAATATCCTCTGATTTTACTAATGTCCGTACAATCAAAACTCTTTATTGCTCGACTGTTCGCCCTCTTCTAGAATATGCCTCCTAGAATAGTGGTCTGGTCTCCATTCTATGTCAATCGCATAAATCACATTGAATCAGTCCAACATCGCTTGCTTCGAAAAATAGCGTGGATGCTCGCACTAGAGAGAGATAATTATTCTTACGCTGAAATAGAGTCAATGTTAAATATTTCTAGTCTACAAAAACGTAGAACTAATATTGACTCCATATATATGTTCGGCATACTAAATGGTATAATCGATGTTCCATCGTTACTGGGACAAGTCAAATTCAATATTCCGACTCGTAGATTGAGAAACAACGAAGTACTGTTCATCGACCAGCATAGAACAAACTATGACCTAAATTCTCCAATGACCCGCCTTTGTCGTATTGTTAACTCGAGACAAGATCTGGACTTTTTTGGTTTAAGTTTACAAGGATTTAAACGAGCACTAAATAAATAGTCCAGATCTTGTCTCGATGTCCCTTATGTTTGTCAATGCTTCTTTCTTTTTTATTTAATGTTTTAAACTATTATTTTATTGTAATATTTAAACCTTATAAATTGTATACATGGACAATGTCCGTTAATAAATAAATAAATAAATTTAACCAACAATGTCATACATATGAAACAAGGGGTAAAAAAAGATAAGATTAGCAATGAGGAGAAAAAAAGAATCTCAAAACTCATTGTACAAGGGATTGAAGCTGTACAATGAGTAACCTGAAGAAATAAGAGATATAAAAGATCGAAATAATATTTCAAATTAATTTGTAAAAATATGTTATTGAGAAATTTTTATAAAAAAATTGTAATGTTTTTGAAAGTTTATATTAGTTCTTAAGATGTTATGAATTAACTTAATAAAGCATGTATAAATAAATAAAGATTTTTTTATATTTTTCATTATTATTGCAAAACAAAACAACCGATTTTGTTAAAGTACCTAATTGAAAACTCAAAAATTGATGTGGTCAAGTCCATCGGAGATTTAGGAGTTGTTTTGGACTATAAACTGTCATACAACGAGCATATAGATAATACAGTAAATAAATCACTGAAATTACTCGGCTTCATTAACAGAATATCCTCTGATTTTACTATTTAGAGTGACGGCGGACTTTAAAAATATTAATACCATCAAAACTCTTCATTGCTCACTAGTTCGACCCCATCTAGAATACGCTTCTCCTATTTGGTCTCCATTCTACAGGACTCATATTGACGACATCGAGTCTGTCCAACACCGTTTTCTAAGAAAAGTGGCATGGTTGCTCGGATTACAAAGGGGTAATTATTCTTATTTTGAAATAGAGCAATCTCCTAATCTGTCGACGTAGAACTGAGATCTTATATGCATTTTCAAATAATAATAAATAATATTTAAACCCTATAGATTGAATACATGGACAATGTCCGTTATTAAAAAAAAATAATTGCGATGATAACTAGGTTAATTAGATTGATTCCGTTTTTATTTAACTATGTTAAAACACTAATTTAAGACATGATTCATTATTCTTACTGTAAAATGTTTCCCTCGGTACGGGACAACACACACGCACATTATTCTGTATAAAAAAATATATACAAAATTGTAAAAGTATAAATAAATCAATTTCTAAGAGTCGTAAGTAAATAACTTTATGTATAAGTCAGTGCACAACTCTGCTCCGGAATATCTAAGGGAACTATGCATTCCAGATGAACTAGCTGACAGGCGTCTCACGCTTAGATCAGCTACGTCTACTGCGAGAGGAAAAGTTATTATACCTCTACGCAAGCAGCGCACTAAATTTAGTGAACGCGCATTTGCGGTCGCAGGCCCTATGGCATGGAATGCTCTCCCAGCAGAGGTGCGAGGCTGTGAAAGTGCAGTGATGTTTCGGAAAAAACTTAAAACCCACTTGTTCTCTAAATCATTTGAATAAATCCGTAGCACGTGACAACAAAATAAATTGTTTTAATTAAATTACAAATTTAAAAGCTTCAATTAAATTAATTTAACAATATAATCACTATGTAAAGCGCCCCTGAGGTATTTTATTACGAAAATGGCGCTATATAAGTTATCCATAATAATAACTTGTGTCGGAAAAATGGAAATCAAATTGTGGTAGAGTGGGATTTGAACCTCGGACCATTGGCTCGTCAGTCCACAGTCCTAAGTTAAAATTAATGAATTTCAAAGTAAGAATGCTGTTGCAATCAAAATAATTAAATAAAAGCTGCATAACTATTACGATTTTTTACTAAAAACATTAAATTTGTTAAAACTTAACGATAGAAGGAAAATTATAGACCTTTTAAATTTATTCAAAATTGTAAATTCAATATGGGATTGCCCTGAACTGTTGTTATCTCTCATCAACTTCAGGGTGCCTGGAAGAATGACTAGACAGATGCCACCGTTTTGTAGCAACAATTCACGGACAGTGTATACTTGTAATGCCGTATTAAATAGACATCATGAACTCGGCAATAGTTATTCCCATATATCTGATATATTTAGTGTAGGCTATTGTCCCTATAGAACAAACCTTTTGAACTTTTTCAAAGATGGTGAATGGTAATTATATTTATTTATTCATGCATTTCATATACAGTTTTTTGTTCACTTTGCCTGGCTGTGTGAAACAGTACTTTTACTGTAGAATGTTTTATTATTTAAACTTTCTACTGAATATGCTGTATAATTTTTAGGTTATTTTTTTAAATATAAATCTTGATAATTTTTGGTTTGATTTTTTTTTTTTATAAATCTTGTTTTTAAAAGTCATGTTTTTGAAAAAAGAGGAAAAAAATATTAAGCCAAATATGTTAATATTATAAATGTTTGTAAAAGGCAGATTTGCCGTTTATGTTAATAAAATAAAATAAAATAAAAATAAAAATAACTAGCAGAATGTTTAATAACTGTCGCTCAATCAGATACTATGAGACTTTACAATTTCACATACACATTTCTTCAAATTGCCCTCAAAAATCCTTATTTTAATCAGAATTTTAACAATGGCAAATTATCAAAAAGTGTATTTTATTATTCAACAATATTTTGAGTTTGTCCAAAATTTTTAAAGACAAGGCCTGGATTCAATTCCGTAGGGAGCTGTTTATAATAACATATAACAACAGAGATGAAGAACATTTTAGAGAAGGTAATATATAAGGCTTATGACCTGTCTTCTTTATTTTTTTTACAGTATGCATAAGACGTAAAACAGAGTATTTTTAATGTACAGAATACTGATTTTTAAAATCTTGACGTGTTATATTGTTGTATTAAATGTTTTTAAAAATCTCTTTTGGATTAGAGCGAAAAAAAACAATAACTTAAGAAAATGTCATATATTTACGAGTATTTATTTTTAAACAAGCGTTTTTTATTAAATTTTATTTTTTATTTTATTTTATTTTATTTTATTTAGAAAACATACAGTCATACAAAATAAGTACTAAGAACAACAATTTTTTAACATAAAAAGACCAATTAAGTGTTCATAAATTAAAAAGATATAAACATTAAATGTGACAAAAAAATAAAAAAGAATTTTAAGTGAGAAAAGGATAATTGTTGACATTTGCGTTTTCCATGGAGGTAATAAATAAAAATACCGAATGTACACTCCGAGCCATCCACGCACACACATGAACGCACATATAAAACATACACAAACATATACATTACATGTGGCACATATACATAGCATAAACCACTCAAGATGCACATTCAGCAACTATCCCAAATAATCGACCCCATGAAGAAATTTTCTGTACAAATGCAACGTGCAGTTAAAAATGTCTACATCAATACTGAGTCCGTTATAATTTCTACAGGTACGTCTAATGAATGAATTCGAGGTATAATTGTTTTTACAAGTTGGTACATAAAAAAGGGAATTTAATCTAGTATAGCGAAGAGGACAACGGAAACCAATATTTTGTAAAAGTATGTTTTATGTTTTTTATAATAATAATTAATTGAGTGTAATTAACATGCACAGTACAAATTATATCGGAAAAAATATGCATATACACTTATTGATCAATATTTTTATTAGTAAATTAATATCACATTTTCCTAACCATTGTATTTTTTTTTTCACAAACACAACCCTCTAATCCAACACCAAATTAAAAAGAAGACATCACATATGATTAAAATTTAATTGTAGATTTTAAATGCGCTAGTGTGAGTTTTCTGAACGCGCCAGCTTAAATTAAACCACCAGTATCTATCTCATTTAGGATTTTAACCTGAGCAGCCACCGAGTCAAAAACACTCGCTCTGGGTCTATTTTACACACATAACTGTATTCTTTATTGGCATGGACGGCCCGAAGCCAGTATTAACGCCCAAGTAAGAGGGATTCTCGCTTACATTTTTATTTCTGACTTAGCGAACAATTTTGTGACTCATTTTCACAGAATTAAGTTTTATTGTAACCTTATTTTGGGTTTTACGCAGATAATTAATAATTAAATGAGAAAAATATATTTACAGTACGTAGATTCAATTTCGTTAGTCATTCCCGGGTTACATTGGAATTCAATATAACATTGGACAAAAACCTGACTCATATATAACTGATTACTTTCTAAGAGAATAAAAAAAGCTTTATCAAAACATTTTTATTTATTTGTTTGGTACCACCGCTCGAGCCCAAGAGTATGTTTGGGGTAATGGACACAAATTCATGTTTTTTTTTAATGCTTTGGATCAGAAGAGTATTTTATATCAAAAAAATATAGTTCAATGTCACCCGGAGAGATATTTTAGTAAAAAATCAAGAAATTCGTATCCAAATATGTATCAATATAACATTGGACCACCCATAAAAACGTTATGTTGTATCATGTAATTTTATAAATTTTGTGGTCAAATTTAGTTATATGGAGCATTCATAACACCAAATAATTCATAAATTTGCAGCTGGCTCAATCCAATAAAAAAAATATTATAAAAAACTTGTTGAAGTGGTCCAATGTTACCCGAAATGACTGTTATGTTTTTTTATGTGTCTTTTAATGGAAACCGTTGCCATGAGTATTCAAACATTCGGCCCAGTCAAGGGTCAAAAGATAAAGATATTTTTAGTGTCCAACAACGCCCATTCATCAACTTTATTAACAGCGATGCAATAGCCGGCCGCATATTTAACTCGATAATAAATTGACCACATCCGATTGCTCTACACGCGAAAATCACCGATAACGGAGCGAATGGAACTCAAAATCCGCCAATAAAACTCGACACAGCGATGCATCGGAGAGCCACTGAAGAAAACAACGATTCTGTCATGTCTAAAAATGGGATTTTAGGATTTAAAATAATCAGCCCGCGATTGACAGACACACCCCTGTCACGGTTGAGCACGGGAAAACACTCGTAAACACTGCTTTACTGATACAAAAAACTAATTTTAATGCAATACAGGCGCGCTGGGGCGCAAATCACAAGATAATTATTGACAAAACTCACCGATATTAAAATCCAAAATTCGTTTTTCACTGCACTTTAGTCGCGGTCTCGCGATATCTCCAGCAAATGGCGTCGTACTTTGCCGAAATCACACAGCACTTCACAAAACGCGGCGGCACTTGTTTATTTCAATAATTGCAGGTTTTCGGACTCGTTCGAATCAATTCACCGCCCGTTCGACAATCGATGTGGGACCTGTTATAAAGCGTCTAAGATGGATCCTTCCACATCCGCTGTCGTGTGTGCGTGCGCAGCTCTGCGGAACGCACACGCGCGAATCCGACCCGACAAAAGTTTAAACGCACAAAATCGCCAAAAATATACAATGACATGCGAAAAAAAAACATTAAAAATCATTCATTTATATTGTTTAATAAAAAAAAATAGCTAAACCGTAACATGAACGCTGTTTTGATGGAATAAACATTAAAATACTCCGCACGTGTATGGCGCTTTTCACGCATATCCCAAAACGCGAAAAATGGTCGTATTCAAAATAAATTACCACTTCACTTTCGTTGACCGAAATTCTGTTATATTTACACTTTCTTTTTTGATTATTCTGATTGCGTTGGATCTTTCTGTGATTGATCGGTATTTTTTTATGGATAAATGTAGTTGGAGGCGTACAATTTTGAAATAGATATTAGATATTATATACTTGAAATTTTGGAACGGGGCCCGAAATACAACTAGCGGTGAAAATTGTAAGCACTCTGTAGGTGTTGCCACCATATCATTTACATTTCCGCTAAAACTTACACAAAATCCGTCGAATTCCCGTCAAAACTTACTTCGATTTTCGCGAGATGTTCCGCTGATGATTTGATTTTTTTTAATGAAAAAAAACAACAACACGATACTAAAATGTTGTGTTAAATTTTCATTTGCACTCTTAAAAATCATCATTCCCATTCCCCATCTAATGGTGCATAGGGCTCTGTATTAGTATGCAAAACGCAACGTATCTTGATTTTTTTGCTTCATGAAGGTAAGATAAGATGATCAGTCTTACGTTTCTGGTGCCAGTCCAGGGACTATGAAATTTAGTGTAAAAACATATTTTTAAATAAATCTTTCATGTCTACCGTGCCGGAAATCAAACCCGAGACCTCTTGCATGGTAGATTAGGGAGGTTTATTTGATTTTTTAATAAAATACTTAAACTCATTAAAATAGCATTATATAAACTCAATTAGTTAACCCAAAAAAATTCTGATAATGATCCTTAAGATAAAAATAATTTTGTTTAATTTACGTTCATATAATTTTGAATTATCTATACTTACCTCTGTTTTGTATAAATACATTGAACTCCTTAATAAAGATACCAGTCTCGAAGATGTCGCGAAAGCGATGAAACCGGTTACTGGATATTCCAAATTTGTGGATTAAAGTATCACTCATCTTTTATTAACAATACGACAAAGGCGGGTCGTTGGAGAATTTAGGCCATAGTTTGTTCTATGCTGATCGATGAACAGTACTTCATTGTTTCTTAATCTACGAGTCGGAATATTGAATTTTACTTGTCCCAGTAATGATGAAACATCGATTATATCATTTAGTATGCCGAACACATATATGGAGTCAATATTAGTTCTACGTTTTTGTAGACTAGAAATATTTAACATTGACTCTATTTCAGCATAAGAATAATTATCTCTCTCTAGTCCAAGCGTCCACGCTATTTTTCGAAGCAAGCGATGTTGGACTGATTCAATGTGATTTATGCGATTGGCATAGAATGGAGACCAGACCACGGAGGCATATTCTAGAAGAGGGCGAACAGTTGAGCAATAAAGCAATAAAGCCAAGTAATTTCAGTGATTTATTGACTGTATTATCTATATGCTCGTTGTATGTCAGTTTATAGTCCAAAACAACTCCTAAATCTCTGATGGACTTGACTACATCAATTTTGGAGTTTTCTATATGGTACTCGAAGGAAATTGGTTGTTTTGCTCTATGAAATGACATTATTTGGCATTTTTTAATATTTAGATCTAATTTATTGACTTTACACCATCGGTTAAAAGAGTTAATGTCTGATTGAAGAAGAAAGGAGTCTTGTAAAGTTTGAATTATTTTGAGAATTTTGTTGTCGTCCGCGAAGAGCCAAAAACGAGAGTAAGAGAATGATTTAGCAACATCATCAATAAACAAATTGAAAAGCAGGGGTGCCAAATGAGCACCCTGAGGTACACCCGATGTAACATCAATACTGGTTGATAAATAGTTATTTATCCGAACATTTTGTGACTTACCAGTTAGATACGATTTAATAAATGAGAGTAATGGATCTCTTATTCCCAAGGCATGTAATTTATACATGAGAATCTACTTTGTCAAATGCCTTAGAAAAATCTGTATAAAGAACGTTAATCTGCTGACCATTTTCGAGTGCTTTGACAATAACCTGGGTATAATCTACCAGGTTAGAGGTGGTTGATCTGGCAGATCTAAATCCATGCTGTTCATCGATCAGTATATTCTTAAACATGGGCGTGATTTTGCTAGCAATAATAGCTTCAAACATTTTAGGGATACAAGATAATTTTGAAATAGGCCTATAATTGCTAACATCAGATTTATCGCCTGATTTAAAAATAGGCCTTATATAACTTATCTGCCTTAAAACATGTTGTACCTAGTTAGGTAGACTAGACATAATCCAGAGAAATCTATTACCTAAGCATGTACGTAGCAGATATAGAAATTGTAATTTTTTGTTAATTAACCATTATTATTATATTATTATATATTATATTATTATTATTAAAAAGCTTTCTCGTAATCAAGATATATGACATCTGTAGGATGACATTTGTTCCACTCTCCAGTTCAAGTATATAATGCCTAAATTAGTTGATCAGTTAACAAAATAAGGTTATTGCAGCAGCTAGATAAAGGCACTGCTCTCTCTAAGTCGACGTCTCTGGTTACATGATAGTCTTGTTACATCATGGCGGCTAGATAACGGCACCGCTTTCTCATGAAACCATAACTTAACACAGATCTTCAAATGGTCGTTGATATGCAGCGATCGGAGTTCTGATGCAGTGCTCGATGCACTGTTGGATCCAGATAAGAGTGATGTTGAAGACGAATTAAAAAATTAAAAAAATATCATTATTGAAATAATTTATTTACATCCTAGGATTAAGTACCTACAACATAATATTATATCCAAGATACAGATGTCCAAGTTCATTGGTGGATGGTCTTCGTGATAGGGAAATATCACAAACTACGAATACCAATAAAAATATATAATTAATATATTACAATAGAGATGAAAAACATTTCAGAGAAGGTAATATAGAAGTCTAGGCATCTATAGAGCTTATGACCTGTCATTGGCTGATTTAAGTGGCCACTTTATACACTTGTAACATTCACCATTCTGCCCATATTTGAACATCTATATCCCTTCACTTTATGTAAAAGCTTTGTTACTATACGCACGTAAACATTATTCTCTACCTTCCGTTACGAATACAAGAGTTACTGGATACTCCACCCTGATGCTGCAAAAAAATAAATACAACCTTCGGTCAAAGAGGATTGGCCTACTACTCGGTTAAAGTGTACAATCTACTTCCATTATCCATAAGGGCAATTAGTGAGTTCTCACAATATAAAATTGCTATTAAGAAATGGATAGTGGAAGTGGGTTGCGCGCGGATCGATGAGTGGATCAAGCCAAATAGGTAGAATGTGTGTACTGTGTATGAAATTTGTTCTATTGGTCTGTATAAATTGGTTATGTTTTTTATGATTATTTTAGTTTTTTATTGTTTATTATGTTAAAGATAATTAGGTTAATTGGATTAATTACGTTTTTTTATTGTCATTATTATGTTAACATAGTTAAATAGCTAATCTCAGGCATGTTTCACATTTTGTAAAATGTTTCTCTCGGCACGGGACACCCCAGTGAGGGAAAATTATTCTGTATAAATAAATAAATTATTTCATCTGTTGATGTTTGTGAAGTTAAAGAGCTGGTGAAATAATTCAATTACACGAATCTCACCCGCATAAATAAAGGTTTCAGCCCTTTAACTACACATATTCACTGAAGTCTAAATATATATGAATTTACTGTGTACTAGAACGAGCCACAGTTGATTAATTTGTGATCCACTGTACCCGACCTAGAGTAAACGAAAATACGATAATTGAGCTACAGTAATACTTAATTTCAGTTTTTGTATTTAGACCATTACAAAATTACAGCCCTCCAAAAAAGGGTGATTCACGTCAGCACCCTGCCTCATACGTATTTTTATTATTATATCTGCAGTTTGTGAAAAAATCCCCACTCGAGGGCCATAATCCTGGAAAGAAACACGGAATACGTTTGTATAAAGAAAAGTCAGACTGCATTTCCTCGTAATAACTCCCTAGGGAGAAAAGCCTGTCTACAAATATCTACGCACACTCAAAACCCATCATTCATTATTTACTTTATTATTTACAACAAAACAACAAGAAATTTAACAATAATAAATAAATAATATTAGTAATTTTATTAATTAAAACTAATTTGAAATCTTTCTCTTCAGACAGTCAGCGGCCGTCCCATACGTTTTTCTTTTACTTGTCCTTTTGCTCGTAGTCTGTGTACTTGGGGTAAGAGTAGAGGCCCTTGTCGTCCGTCTTCAGCTGAACTCCTCGCTCGAGCCTTTCGCTGGAGGCCTTGGCCTCCAGCAGCGCCGAGTTCTGCTGTTTCAGCTTTATGATAGCCAGGTTGTGCTCGATCTCTTCCAGCGCTGGCGGCTCCGACCTGGAACGCAGAAACAGTTCAGGTAGATAGGAGAAAACAAACTCAAACATAGTCGTAGTGGTTTAGCCGGACAATCGAATTTCTCTCATAGTTAAAAGCAAAACATTTAATGGGCATGAAATAAAAAGGGTGTTAAATATATGCCAGTAAAGACAAAGCGGTTTGCTTTCGAGCCTGCCTTTGGAATACCGGGGGCAAAATAGCCAATAAACACCTTTATTCATATTTCATGCCAAAGTGCGCCATATTATTTGAAGGTTGGAAGATAAAATGTTGTGTACGATCTCAATCGCCGACTGGGGACACTCAGGGTTATATTCTCTAAACAAAATGTAGAATCAACATTACAATAAATTATTTTATCATGGGGGTGAGATTCATCCGGCTGAACCAATTCACATACTGGGCAACGCCTGAAAACAAAAAATGTTTTCCCTCTCTGTTGCAACAAATTTAAATATGAATAACTACTTTGGGCGGAAATCCAGCCAGTCTGCAAGCATTTGGACATACTCAAAACATTGTAGAAATAAAAATGCTCAGTTTCATATTGACGATTTAGCCTGTTTACCGTCTGTTGGATGTTAACTTAAGTTGGGTCTGTTTTTTCCAAATTGAAAAATAAGCACCAAAACCTCAACAAATTGGTAAAGGGTATACGTCGTTCGAAATAAAATTTTCTGCTCTAAAAGATCTTATTTTTGCTTTTATGTTGGATATATTATTTTATTTGATTACAAGCCTTCAAAATGGAATGTCAAGGAGACGAAAGTGAGCATTTTATTTTTATTTCTTTATAGCATTTCGCTCAAAATCTTTTACCTTCGGAACCTCAGCCATGATTCCCATTCAGCCGGCATCTCCTGGTCGAAACCCGCTTCTCCGGACGTAGGAGTGAACCATCGAGACGGCTTCCTCTTCCCGACTGAAGGATCGGCGGGGATCTCGAAATATCTGTTCCCCAAATAGTCTTCGCCTGTAAATAAAACAAGATCGGATAAATCCATCGACCGAACATTACGTAACGGCAAAATAGGGACCGTCGACGTATTAATACATCAATGCCTGCCCGTCTTAAATCCACACGATTACGAAACCAAAAACAAGAAAAGGCGGACTGATCCCAAATAAACGACCTCGGTTAGAGGAGATAGCGACAAATGTTGAAGGAGCCCGAGGCCCATAACAGGCTGTAGAACCACCGATGATGATGAAAAGCTAACGCAATATCTTGTAGACCGAATAATTATCTTTCGAATGACGAATAGCCTTTACCATTTTGTTTTACTTTTGTGTTCATTTATAAATTTTGAGAAAAACAGACACAATATAAACAAAATTAACAAAAATATATAAATAAATCCAGTGGCGGCTTTCCCTTATGTCCTTTGGATCAATGATCCCCCAAAATTTGCCAACAATTAAAATAATTGACTTAAAATACATTCTAAAGAACGACAACAAACCATCACGCCGGTTTCCGTAGGCAAAAGTTAAGCACTATAAATCTTTTCAACGAAAGAAAATACGGTTTTAAAAAAACATCAAAATTGCGATAGACAAGAGAAAAAATTTTAGTTACAATTTTTTTATCGTTTTATTTATTAGTTTTTATTATTTTATTATTAATAATACACATATTTATTTATTTATTTACGATTCCATGAACCTTTTACATAATTACAAAAAACCGGTGAAAAAATACAACAAAAAAAAGCATAATATTAAAAAAAGTACAACAACAACAACAAACCATCACGCCGTTTCCCCGTAAGGATAGGCAGAGAGGATAGAATGCCATATCACTCAATTTTTGCATACAGACCTCGCTTCCTCTACATTCATACATCCTCTCATGCACGCACGCTGATTATTCCTACTTTTGACTTTTTGATTTGATGGACTTGATCGTGCCATGTCTTTCTCGGTCTTCCTCGTTTTCTGCATCCATCAACATTCGCATCGTAGATCCTTTTAGCCGTTCTTTCGCTCCACATGTCCAAACCAACGCAGCACCCCTTTCTTGATTCTGTCGATAATGCATGCCTCAGCCTTGCACAGTTCACGGATCTCGACATTTGTGCACCTATCATACATCGTTTTACCACACATCCGCCTGAGGGATCGCATTTCGACAGCATTTAACCTACTTTCATCATCATTTTTCCAATTGCATAATTCGCTCCCATACATTAGAGTTGGCTCTAGAACTCCATTGTGAACTGCTAGTTTAGCCTCCTGCGATAAACAATCTTCATGTTTTTATAGATGTTATCTAGAATACTATTAAGCACATGCGCTGTCAAATATTTATGTTACCGTCCCAAAGCTGATGTTTTATCTCGAGATTTTCTCATCAGAAAGTAAGAGATGAGCGTACATGAACATCGGAACATTTCGCTCAAAATTAGTTGGATCGCGGGCATTGTCCCGGTAGAGATAACAATATTTATTTATTTATTAAGGAAATCATACAGTCTTTGTATAAATACAAGGTACAAATGAACAATTAAAAAAGGTAAGACCAATTACAGATTTCACACTAATTTATTATGAATGCAGGAGGAGAGGGGAAAAAAATTCTAAAAAAGTAAAAATATAAATATTAAATAAAAAGTACATAAAAGGGAGAAGACATTGTATGGCTCCAAGTCTACTTCCCCTCCTCTCTCTCTGCTTCCATGAACATTTATATTTATTAGTAAAAATTCACAACTAACAATAATTAATTAGATGTACATATGAATAAGTATAAATTAAGAATTGAAATTAAAAGGTAAAATTAAAATCAAAAGTAAAAGTTAAAATTAAAGTTGAAAATTAAAATTAAAATTTAATTAAATATAAAACAAGGAAGATAAGAATACTATTTTATTTTATTTATTTTTGCACCACAACAGGCCAGAAGGCCCAATTACAGTGGTGAATTACATCACAGAACACCCAGGCTTGAGAAAATACACATTTTATTTTTTTTTGTGTTCTCACCGGGAATCGAACCCGGAACCTTTCATGTGTGAGTCAAGCGTCTTGACCACTACACCACGGAGGCCGCCAAATAATAATATAACATTGGCATTGGTCTAGACTGGAAGAGATACAATGATTAATTAATGAATTTCTATGTATTTTACATACCTGTACTTAAAAAGGACGAATTCTTAATGGAAACGATTAACACAAGTTTATATTTTCTGGTCCCTTTTTACAAGATTGAAATGTGCATTGTGAATTAATATTATTATAATATATTTTATTTATTTATTTATTCATATTTTTTCGCTTACAAACTATAATTAATAATAAAAATAATGTGACCTCACTGGGGTTTCCCGTGCCGAGGACACTTAACAATTTAGTTTTTTTTTATTACATTTGAGAATAAACAAAGAAGACTCACTTAAAAAATAAACATAATTAACAAATATTCAGACAGTTTTAAAAACAAGGTATTTATATATATCTATATTATTTATATTAAAAAACACACAATGAAAACAACAAAAACCTAACATAAGCCATACAGTTGTGGAGCAGTTGATTCAGCATTGGTATGGGCGAATGAGACAATCCATTTTACTTCTACCTAGCTCCACTATCCATTTTTTTATAGCCTTTTTAAACATTTTCTCATTACTAATTGCTTTAATAGATAGTGGAAGTAGGTTATAGATTTTAATTGAATAATACTCAAAATCCCTTTGTCTGAAAGTGGTATTAGTTTGTATTTGTTTAAGTTGTTTATGTGTTGAGGATCTAGTGATTATATTATTTGTATGTGATGTATTGTGGGGGTTATGTCTTTCATTTGAGTAAGAGTAGTTTTTGAATATTATTATATATTGTTTGTTTGTTTATATATTGTTATTATATTTCCTGTTTCGTATGCACTAAACTCAAATTGACTATTAAAATTTAAATCCTGTAAGTTTTTAGTAATTTGCTGTGTTTTAAACGTTTAATTTACTAGTAATTTTTATTTGTGGAATTACGAAGACGACAGTTGAGTGAAAGATGTTTTTTGACACTGAATTTGAATTAAGTTAAGTGAAGTTTTAAGTATACAGTTGTAAAGCTTCCTTGAGGTGATTTTTCACTGAAATTGCGCTATATAAATCAGCCAAATAATATTATTATAAATACATAGAATTAAGAATAGTCCAGAAGGAGAGTAGAATCATATTTGAATACATCAGACTGTGTCCAAAAATTCCCCCACTATGCCCACTTTCACTGCGTGCATTCGTCATGTCACCGCGTAATGTTGCACGGTGGGAAAAAATAAAATCATAACACAAATGTAAGGTAATTTTTCTATTAATATGTATTTCATTGATATGTAATTATGCTTTATTTTTTTAATACTCCGTTTTATTATTATGTTTATTGTTAAAAAACAAAAAATAAAAAATAAAAAAAATATAAAAAAAGGTAAAAAAAAGCAATCTGTTAATTTATCTAAAATTTTATTGTGCACGCGGAAATATTAATTTACACAACAGAGTAGAAAAGTAAAGGGTCATTTAATAAGAGTAATTGAATTAATGAGCTTTGAACTAAAAATATTTAAAAAATATATTTTACATAAAACGGATATTTTTATATAATATTAAATAATATTTGTTGTTTTAAAGATAATGACGGTCAAATGTCCACGATAGAGTCCGACATCCAATTTTCATTAGATGAGCAAAGCAGGGTAAAAAAAATTAGTACCCTGGCAAAACTAACGAAATTTCAATTTTGGTTCTTCGACAATCTGACAGATGGAAAAATAATTCACTTTTTAAGTAATGCATTTGCTACTTATACATTCATTTGCTAATTACACATGAAATGTGATGCATCCTGTTTCTTTAAGATCCTAGCAGTATTTCTACACTTTAAAAGGACACAGCACGGCGGCATAGTTTAATTCGAAAGAATTGCGTACTGAGCGACGTCTACAAAGAAACTAATGGGTCAAAACGTAAACATACTCATTTATGAGTAGTTTAGTCGCCTTCTGTTTGATGTGCGTATGCGGTTTCTGGACTATTCTAAATTATATGTATAAATATACAAAAACAGTGGCAAACACAGAAATAAAATTAAAGAAACACATCAAAAACCCATAACTTCAGCATACAAGACAAAATATCAAAAGATAATATCCAAAATAAAAGTATTATAATTGAAAAACATACCGACAAGTTTCCCATTCGGCTTCGTTACGCCTTTAAAAGAATTAATAAAGTTCGTAAAGACATTTCTCCACAAATGCGGCGTCCTTTTCGCCATACTACTCAGTCAAATACTGGAATAAAACAATAGTGAATTCTTTTACAAAAGGCTCTGCGTATTTTATATTTTCGTAGAGAATTGTAAAAATTTCAAAATCCTAACCTAACTTACAAATAAAACGTCAAAATGAATCATAGACAAAGTACAAATCGATTCGTTAAGCAGAGACATAATATTTATTGTTTGTGTTCGTAAATATTTGATAACTGGTTATGTATATCAAAACTTATTGTCGCGAATTGCAGAGGTTATCAAAGATTTTAAACGACTGTGCAACTTTTCTATTGTAAAAGTGTCGTTTTATGATAAATCGGAATATTGTGATTGTGACAGCTATAAAATAATCAAAGGTATTTCACACAGATTTTTATTGACCCAACGATGTTTTGAGAAAGTCCAAATGTCTGCAGACAGACTAGATTTCATTCACTAAATTATTCATCATCATCATTTCCCTTTCCGCACCTAATGTTGCATACGGCACTGCATTGGTTCACCAATCGCAGCGTATCTTGATCATTTTTGTTACATGAAGGTAAAATGATCAGTCTTACGCTTCAGGTACCAGTCCAGGGACTATGAAATATTCTGGTGTGAAAACACCATTTTAATCCATATTTCATATCAACCATTTCGGGAATCGATATTGCTAGGATCTTAAAGAAACAGGATGCATCACATTTCATGTGTAATTATCAAATGAATGTGTATGTAACAAATGCATTACTTAAAAATTGAATTATTTTTCCATCTGTCAGATTTTCGAAGAACCAAAATGAACATTTCGTTAGTGTTGCCCAGGGTAGTATTTTTTTTACCCTACTTTGCTCATCTAATGAGAGAACTAATGAAAATTGGATCTCGGATTAAACAACTCTATCGTGGACATTTCACCGTGACCCTTTACTTATCTACTCTGTGTTTGCAATCAATATTTCCGCGTGCACAATAAAATTTTAGAGAAATTAACAGATTGCTCTTTTTTTTACCTTACATTTGTGTTATAATTATATTTCTTCCCATCATGCAACATTACGCGGCGGCATCACGAATGCGCGCGGCGAAAGTAAGGTATAGTGGGGGAATTATTGGACACAGTCCGATATATTCAAATATGATTCTACGCTACTTCTGGACTATTCTTAATTCTATGTATGTACATATACAGGGTGTTCATCAAACCCTGTCTCATACGAAACCACGATGATCCTGGACACGCTCGAGTGAATCAGAAAGTGTACACAATAATGGGGCGACCAGACCGGAGAAATACATTCTATTATATTTTTTTACCATTTAATAGATGTCTTCGAATTCATTGCATCCGATGCTAACTCCCATATCTTGGATCGAAGGCACTTGGAAAACTGATAATGGAAATGGTTCCTATCCGACTATCGACCCATTTAGCTATGGGGAAACTTTGACTTTTGAATGCGCAGGTAATTTTTTTGACTAATTTTCAATATTTTTTATTTGCACCACAACAGGCCAGGGCCCAATGAGGAAATTCAGCGGTCTTTTTATTTGTTAATAGACTATTCAACTAAGCCAAAAAGATTTTTTAAACATTTTTATGTATTGTGTTATCAGCGCTATGATTTTTTAAAGTTTTGTATTTCTGAAATTACTCCGCGTGTGACGTCTCAAGTTCTCTCTGCTTCTTCTCGGTCAGTTTTGCCAATCGGTCCATCGACGGTAAGTAAACCGGGTGGTTGCGCGAGTGGTTGGTGGGATTGAGTGGTTTGTAGCTAGATGGACCGCCAGTGGATGATGGTCCACCTATCCTACCCATCCTGTGATCTCCCAACTTTCAATGTTTGTTTATTCTTCTCCTCTCTATGGCCATGGGTAGCTACGGTTCCTGTGAGAACAATTTTCCAGATCCATAGCCACCAACATTAACAATCACTTTTTTCTCTTTTGATAATTTGTATTATCAGCAACCGCATGTTAATTTTTTATCTGCTCTCACCCGCTCGTCTTTTAATCATCTGCCCGCATCCGCACACTTTTACATTTTCTGACCGCTGCGCCGCCACATTCATCTATATATTTCCCGAATAACTGTAGTGAAAGTGCAGTGTTCATCGAAAAAGGGAAACACTATCCAGAAGCCAGGACTTGGAGATTTATTATCCGGATTCCTGTCCCTGATCCCCTTTTCTTACTTCCCGAAGGTAGGATTTTTGTCTGCTATAGTTTGTTTGGCCGCATACCGTTCTTGTCTGCATCTGACATCATCGCGCAAACACATCTTTTCTCACCCCGCAAAAATTAACACAGATCAACGATTCCAGCTGCAAAAAGACGATTTTGCTTAAGTTTGATTGGTTTTGGTCTACTGGTTTTGTTGATCTTCGCAAAAACAATGATCATGGACAGCGGTGGTTTTGCTTTTAACCCCCTCAATTACAGAGGTGAATTACCGCACAGAACATCCCTCATCGGGAATCGAACCCGGAACCTTCCGTGCATGAGTTATGTGCCTTAGCCATTACACCACGGAGGCCGCGTTGTTGGAATAAAACAGCGGACGCCACATCATATCTCAATAATCTGTTACATGAAGGTAATGTGATCAGTCTTACTCTTCAGGCGCCAACCCAGTGACAATGAAATATTGCAGTGTAAAATATTTAGTTTATTCAGCTCAGTGGTTTTAAAAAAAAACAAGATTATCTAACAAAGACTAATTTAAAAAATAAAAAAAATGATGTATCAAATTAGCGGCACTATGATTTTTCAAAGTTTTATTTATTTATTTATACTTTTACATTGTTTGTATTCTTTTTTATACAGAATAATGTTCCCGTTCCGTGCCGAGGGAAACATTTAAGAAAATGTGAAACATGCCTAAGATTAGCTATTTAACAAAGTTAACATAACAATAACAATAAAAAAAACATAATTAATCTAATTTACCTAATTATCATTAACATAATAAGCAATATAAACTAAAATAATCATAAAAAACATAAACAATTTATATAGACCAATAGACCAAATTTCACAAACAGTACACACATTTTACCTATTTGGCTTGATCCACTCGTCGATCCGTGCGCAACCCACCTCCACTTTCCATTTCTTAATAGCAATTTTATATTGTGAGTACTTACTAATTGTCCTAATGGATAATGGAAGTAGATTGTACACTTTAACCGAGTAGTAGGCCAATCCTCTTTGACCGAAGGTTGTATTTATTTTTTAATTTTTTTGCAGCATCAGGGTGGAGTATCTAGTAACTCTTGTATTTGTGAAAGAAGTTATGGAAGGTAGAGAATAATGTTTAAAAATTACTCCGTCCGTGATGTCACAAGCAGGCTTCCCCGAAACTATCATTGGTTGATTTTGTGAAATTTAGTTCATTCTTCAACAATTCCAATACATCTTGGCATAAAATAGATTAGAATTATTTATTTATGACAAAATACATCGTTTTTAACTTTATATATTACATATTTTATTTGTGCAGAGTTAATGGTGCCTTAAAGTCTGTCGTAGCAAATAAGTGTCTATCGCAAGAGGCTAAATTAGCAGTTCATAATGGAGTTCTGGTACCAACCCTAATGTATGGAAGCGAAGCATGGAGTTGGAAAAAAAGGGACGAAAGTAGACTGAATGCTGTTGAAATGCGATCCCTCAGACGAATGTGCGGAAAAACAATGTATGATAGGTGCCCTAATGTCGAAATTAGAGCAGAATGCAAGGCTGAGTTGAGCATTATCGTCAAAATTAAGAAAGGTCTTTTGCGATGGTTCGGTCATGTGGAGCGAATGAATGATGAAAGAACGGCTAAAAAGATTTATGATGCGAATGTGTCCGGTTGTAGAAGTCGAGGAAGGCCGAGAAAGACATGGCATGATCAAGTACAACAAATTCTTGAAAGTGGTCATGTGAAAAGTCGGAATAATCGACGTGCGTGCATGAGAAGATGTATGAATGCGAAGGAAGCAAAGGAAGTGTGCCAGGACAGAGTGGTGTGGCGTTCTATCCTCTCTGCCTACCCCTCCGGGGAAATGGCGTGATGGTTAGTTAGTTAGTTAGTTATTTTATTTGTACGAAATATTCCCAATCAGCAAAAGTGCTGGTATGAGGGGATATTATATATTATGACACAATAGTTTTCACATGTCACTCGTCACACGGGCTGTATGAACTATTTTATATTTACAAGACATTAGAAAGTGTATTGTAGAACTTTGTGGCTGTGTACACAAAACTGTTTCTTTTTCTGTTAATCTTAGGTTATTCGCAAGTTAGATTATTTGATTATGTTTTGTTATTATTTATTTTGAATTTAAAAATGATAGGTGATGAATGATAAGAGAATTATTACAGATTAACTAAATTTAAATAAAATAATTCATTCCACGTTTGACACCCTTGCGATTTTATGTTTTGATGAGTGATGAGAGTGAATTGTAGAAATTGATTGCCGTATACAAAAAACTGTTTCTTTTGTTGGTCCTAGGTTGTTCTCAAGTTAAATTATTTGATCCTCTTGTATTATAGCCAAATTCAAATGAAATATTTGTCTTTATTTTATTATTTTTCATCTTTACCTTTTCTGTGTAAATTAATTCATCTAATTATTATTTATATCACTACAGAGATGGGTAGAATTTTTGTTTCAAGATTATGGATATTCGAGCGTTTACAGGGCTTATGACCTGTCATAGGTTGGGTTCAAGTGGCCACTTTTATGTAGAATTCTACAACATTCCCCATTCCGCTTATTAGCGAATATCCATATCGGTGACATTTTTTGGTTTTTGTATATATGTCATGAAACAAGGAAAGCTTTCGCTAGCGCGTTTGGAGCGCCATCTATGTATTTGATATTGAGGTTAAATGTCACCGATATGGATATTCGCTAATAAGCGGAATGGGGAATGTTGTAGAATTCTACATAAAAGTGGCCACTTGAACCCAACCTATGACAGGTCATAAGCCCTGTAAACGCTCGAATATCCATAATCTTGAAACAAAAATTCTACCCATCTCTGTAGTGATATAAATAATAATATACCTACTCCCTCTTGGGATAAAACCCAGAATTGTGTGTGTATAAATATGTAAATATATATACACATACCAAAAATAATATTGTGTAATTCATCTAAATTGAGCATTTTTGTTATTCTTTATAAATCTGTGGTTCTAGTATATTTATTAAAATTAAATGTTACTTTAAGTGCTTTATTCATCGTGCTTTGTATTGATTCTTGCATCTGTTTACTAGGTACATTGCGACCATATTATTAATCCATATACAAAGTGTGGAAGTATGAAAGCATTTTATATGGTCTTAGGAAATATGACCACATTTCTAATTATCGTAGGCTGAATTGGCTCAAAATTAGACAGCGGAGAGACTATCACTCTCTCTTACTTCTGTTCAATGTACTTCATAGTCCTAACGCTCCCGCTTATCAGTTTATGGTTAACCTCTTCGTTCTATTTCTCAAGGCACTCTCTTAATACCCATCCACAATTCCTCTTTCTTCTCTAACTCTCCACTGTGGAATCATCTCGCATCCACCATCAGAGATGTTACTACATTATCTCTGTTTAAATCACGTCTGAAGAAACATCTCCTTTCTCTTCCTTAATCTCTCCACCTTTTTTCTTTCCTCTTTTTTCCTTTTTCCCATTGAGTAATAGTTTTTATTTAAGCTAATTTATAAACAAATATGTTTATATATCTTTAACTTTTTGATCTTTATTTTCTATTGAATACTTTCTGTAACTTGAAATATAAAAATAAAACTATTATTTAATTGGTTGGTTGGAAGAAATTGCCATCTGGCAATAAGCCCGCCAATGTACAAATAACATTATGTCCAAAAAGTTAAATATATCATTAATTTTGTACTTTTGTCAAAGACTTCTGTTCTTCTCATTATTCCAATAATTGGACCCAGTTTTTTTATAACTGTTAAATAAATATTGTTTTTCTCAATCCTAATGAACACCGTTGTGTATTCATTTTGGCAGCTTTTGCGAATCTTCGTATTGTCCCAGCGTTCTGTCCTATGCGGTCGAGGCTGTTCACTGAGCTCGGACATGACAATATTGTCATGTTTATTGGGTTGTCCAGGATACTTAAAACAGTGTGTGAAGTGCCCGCATAAATCAGACAGTGGCAGCTCATAAACCCTGTAAATACCTTGAAAATGTTTTCCCTCAAACAAATTTTTAATCATGTAAATGAATTGTAGGCCAGCCGATGTTCGTGTATTCAGCCGACTCTTGGAATTTAGACACAAAAGCTCCCATGCATAAGGAGAGAGGATTTTTAAGGATACGACCGGACACCAAAGGAATCTCGCTTCTCCTTTCTCACAATTTCGGTGTCAATACTATAGAAGAAGGTAAGCCATGCATCTAAAATAATACTGTACAAAACTCTGATTAAACCAATCCTGACATGCCTCCGAAACCTGAATATTGAGGGAACCATTGCAGCTTTCGAAAGAAGAATCCTCAGCGTTATCTATGGGCCTGTGAGAGGAAACAACCATTGGCCTAGTCACTACAATAGAGAGCTATACGATATCTACCGAGCGCCTGATGTAATCATCTCCATCAAAGTAGGACGCTCGGGGTGGGCTGGCCATATAATTGGAATGCACGACTAAAACTCCCAACTCTCTCTGTGCCACAAGGACGACAAAGACCGGGAAGGCCCAAAATGCGATGGATGGACTGCATCAGCGCAGATATGACAATGTTGGAAGTGAGGCACTGGAGAGGAAGGGCAGCAGACCGGCAAGAGCGGAGGAGACTTCTGGATTCAGCCGAGGTCCACCCAGGGCTGTCGAGCTTATGATGAAGATGAAGCCATGCATCTATCGTATAAACTTAATGTAATGTTCACAGAAAAACCGAAATTTCCTGTAGCTAACGCGCTACTGGAGTGTGGAGTACACGGCCGCGTCCACCAGTTGTAATGTGGCTGAGGCCAGGCCACCCAGTTGCGTCTCGCCAAGGCCGGAGATGTCCTCGAAAGGAGCTCTTACTTCAGGTTGAAGTGTTCAATTCATCGTGGAAGACGAAAACTGCCTCCACAAACTAGTGATTATCATACTTGGTATTATCCTTGGCTCTACCCGACCGAGCATCAGGTTCTCGACGCCCTGGACGTCTGCTGCTCACTGTTGTCGGCACTTCATGTTAGAACTACGGGATGCGAACCTGTAATGTATGTTTGTAATATATATGTTATATTTAAATAAATGAATTGAATTGAGCGAGTGAAATTGTCCAACTGGCACTTTGCACCTTTTGTACTTTATAACATATGGTACAGAGGCACTGCCATTTGTTGACAGACTCAAAATGTTTTTTTATGCTTTGTAGCTCACAGCCTTTTTTAAATTTGTTGCAACAGAGAGGGAAAACATTTTTAAGCAGGGAACCTACCTGGTAAAAGAAGAAGTATACAAAAACGGAAAATTGTTTTCAGGCGTTGCCTAGTAGGTGAATTGGTTCAACCGGATGAATCTCACCCGCATGATAAAGGTTTCAGCTCTTTTACTTCACAAAAGTCAACAGATGGAAGAGTTGAGGAAATGTGGATGTTCAAACATGGGCTGAATGGTGCATGTTACACAGTGTGTAAAGTGGCCACTCAAACCAGCCAATGACAGGTCATAATTAAGGAATGATGACTATTGTCCATGCGATAATATTTCTTCACGGAGTATCGACCATCTGTTATTTCAGTGCATTTACAACGCCATAATCTTGAAGCAGAATGCAGGAAAGATGGAATATCCTCAACAGATATCCACACTGTAGTTAAAAGTAGTTATCGCGCGCCATTGTTCTTGGACTTTGCAACAATGGTGATTGGACTCATAAAGGCAATAAACCAAAATCAGTGATCGAATGTCCCATTTCCAAGACAAACAAAAATGATTTTTTCCGAGTACCTTAGCCTTGTACATGACACGTAAGGCTACTAAATACAGGGGTCCAAATATGTACTATTTAAAAAAAATTAAAATCTCTCCTAGGGAGGAAATCTGGCCTGTCTTCAAACATGCTCGAAACATTGTTGAAATTTCCTATCGATTTATTTTTCAGGTACCTACGGCGATGATAGACAAATAGCTTTAAAGTCTGTTCAAATCTCCCGGATTACCGGAGCCAAAGATCCTCCGGTCGTCAGCATAGAGAGATGCATGAAACTCCTTTCTGCGGATACCTTGGAGATCACCACAGCGATGGAAACTGGCCGAACGCCGCTTACTCGGCATTTACAAGCTGTATACAAGAAGATGTAAATACTCGTATGCTGAGATGTCCAAATCAAAGATTTTAAATACATGTTTTTCTAAGGCAATTATTGTTTTCTCATTTACCTAACTAATTTTATTTTCATATAAAACTGAAATTTGAGATTTTGTGATGACTGAAAATTTTGCTTTTGATGAGAACTAGAGTATACTGCGAAATATCTTAAAAACATACAAAAAATATTTTGAACGCCGTCACTAATTCTTCGGAGTGTTCTCATCGAAGAGAACTTGTGACGTCTCATGCGGGGTAATTTCAAAATAATGTAAAATATACAGGGTGTTCTTTAAACCCTGGCACATCCGAAACCACGATGATCAGTATGGGCAAAAAGACATATTAGCATATTAAAAAAAATATTAAGAACAAACAAATATTTTAAAAAGAAAATATTTAAAAAAACAAATGGTTGCGTACTCCTGCAGGATAGAAGCGAGGGGGCGCCGCCGCGCGGTTGGCGGTATATTAGACTCTTCCCTCCTCGTTTCTCCCCTGCAGAAGTAAGCAACAATTTGTTTTTTTTAATATTTTATTTTTGTAAATTTCATTCGCTCTAATAAATTATTTTAATGTGCCAATATGTCTTCTTGCTCATACTGATCATCGTGGTTTCGGATGTGACAGGGTTTAATGAACACCCTGTATACACAAATATATTTCTGCGAAATTAGAAAAATTATACTGCGAAATATCTTGAAAATATATAAAAAATATTTTGAACGCCGTCACTAATTCTTCGGAGTGTTCGGGCAGATTTATGGTTTACAAGAAGCCAAGTCTTCAATGAGCAGAACTCATCGAAGAGAACTTGTGACGTCACATGCGGGGTAATTTCAAAATAATGTTTAGTATATACACAAAAATATTTTTGTAAATCGGCTTATTTTAATGGCTTATTAAAATCAAATTTTCAAAGCCACTGATTTTATTCATTTTATTGCTTCAAAAACAACAAAAAAAAATTGTGAGGCCCAACGGAGCGATAATTCTAGGCCTGAAGGGCCGATCGTCTTAGGCATGTCGGGCCGATGAAACGAGTTTCATAGCATGTAACAGTCTGTGATGGCCGATTGTTTTCTCTACGTTTAATATAAATACAATTCTAGCTAAAGAAGGTCTTCTTCTTCCTTGGCCTTTTTCTCTCCACTGCCGGATGGCGGCGTCTTCCAAACGTCTCCATTCCTTCCCATCACCCGCCTTCGTCATCGACCCATATTTTCTGTGGCCTTCTGACACTTCTTTCGTTTGCCCATGGTCTCCACTTTATTATTCTCGGTGTCCACCTGCCATGTCCTGCCCGCTGCCTTTTATTTTGCTGCATGATCTACAATGTCCACGCCTTAAGAAGGTCAAAAACCCATAATTATACATTAAGTGATTTATTTCAATAAAATAATTTATGGTGTAGATAAGTTCCTTATCTTTTAAAATAACCTGTCAATTATATAATAGACATATTTTGTCCACAGTGGTGGAATAAAAGATTTTTAAAATCAATAATTAATTATTTATATCATTTATTTTATTTATTTGAGACTTTATATACATATACAATATATACACGTACAAGGGCGGGCATATTGCCTTAAGGCAATTTCTTCCTACGTACCCAAACCATTCAGTTTGAGAAAATTACAAGTACATGGACATATTGAATCTTACAATTTTATACAAAAATAAAAACAAAGATTAACAAAATAAAAATGTATAAAAAAATTAACACTATACTATGAAGAGAGGAGAAGGGATGGGAAGGAAAGAAGAAGGAAAGAAGAAGGATAAAGGAACAATTTAAATATTTAGATAGTGACATTTCAACCTTGCCTTAAATGTAAATAACGAAGGGGCGTCTCTAAAATTAGTGGGTAGATTATTCCACAATCGAGCGGCTACTACTGCGAAAGAGGAGGCAAGAAAATTAGAGCGATGACAGGGTATTAAAAGGGTTCTCTCGTTACTAGAACGAAGAGATAGTCCGTGTTGTGAAAAAGGTTGGATGAGCTCTCTCAGATAAACAGGCGAAGTGGGATTATTTAAAATATTGTGAAGAAGTGATAGAATGTGAATGTTTCTTCTATGCCTGATGCTGAGCCAGTGTAGTTGCGTGCGCTACTCGGTTATGTGGTCGAATTTGTGAAGATTAAAGATATAACGAATACAAATATTCTGCAATCGTTCTAACTTATCAAGCAATTCAGAGTTAGCATCTGGATAACATACATCCGCGTAGTCGAGGAGTGGAAGAAGTAAGCTCTGGACTAATGACTAATATCATCTCTACCTTTCTCCTTTCAGCACCCAGTGGTGCATAGGGAACTGTATTGTTAAACGAAATGCGGTGTAGTCCAACTGTCCGAACTGTCCGGACTATTCAAACAGATTAATGTCTGAACGAACTGATCTACTGAAGTAACGTTGAAATGCGGTCTAAATTTTCTTCGTACAAACGAATTCCCATGTTTTCTCCTCAGTTTATGGCACCAGGCTATGTATGTTGATAGGAAGTTAAAATTTACCTTAAATTTTATTTATAAAGTAAAATTAAGTTTTCTGTATTAAAATAAAATATGTTTACAACTCTAAAATGTTATTGTGCACGCGGAAATATTGATTGACACAACAGAGTAGATAAGTAAAGGGTCATTTAATAAGAGTAACTTAATTAATGAACTTTAAACTTAAAATATAAAACAAATTTTATTTGACATAAAATTGATATTTTTATATCATGTCAAATAATATTTGATGCTTTAAAGATAATATCGGTCAAATGTCCACCACAGAGTTGTTTAATCCGAGGTCCAATTTTCATTAGTTTTCTCATTAGATGAGCAAAGTAGGGTAAAAAAAAATACTACCCTGGCAACACTAACGAAATGTTCATTTTGTTTCTTTGACAATCTGACAAAGTAATGTATTTGTTGCATACACATTCATTTGCTAATTACACATGAAATGTGATTGCATCCTGTTTCTTTAAGATTCTAGCAGTATTTCTACAATTTAAAAAGACACAACACGGCATAGTTAAATTCAAATCAGGAGTTTCGTACTGAGCGACGTCTACAAAGGAACTAATGGGTCAAAACGTAAACCTACTCATTTGTGAGTAGTTGAGTCGCCTTCTGTTTGATGTGCGTATGCAGTTTCTGCATTCTATGGTTGCAAGGTTGCGTGAAATTAAATTAAAGATTTACTTACATTTTTCTGAGATTTGATAGATAATATGATGAATACAAGAAATACAAAGATGTGATTAAATTAAGTACAACACTGAATGAATTAACTGTGACACGAATTTACATGATGTGGGTATTTGCTTTTAGAAAGAGAGAGCAAAAGCTAACTGAACCGAAGCCGGCCGGGCACACGCATATTCTGGCGAGCTCCGATCGCGTCGACGTCGGGCAGTTCCGGTGTGTCTTGCGCGGTGTTGATAGTTGTAAAAATGCCGTGAGAGTGCGTGCCCATAGATGTACGGTTTACAAATATGACAAACTGTACTACTGACACAAAAAAATTTATTCTGATAAAATAAAAAACGAAATCGGTTAAGTTTTGGGGTGCGGAAAACGGGACAGCGAAACGTCTATTTTATTCAGGCGTAATAAGTCCGAAATGCAGAGGTCTTTTTCGCTCAAAATCGGAGAGGCGTCTGCCCGAGAGTGACAGAAAAACTATGTTAAAATACCAATTCTTCAAATTCCTACCACCGCATTTACGTCATCATTCCATTAGCTCAATCACAAATAACTATCGACGTGCTAATAAGCGACGTGATAACAATTTCTCACCATGGTTGCTTATCGTATTCGCGATCACAATGCACTTAATATTAAATGTCAAAATATTTACGTTTCGCGACGTATAATCCTGCTGCGCAATCACATATTTGAATTTCACCGGTGTAAATTTGGAAAATATTCCAAAATTGCTATTTTTATTTATTTATTTATTATTTATCACGCTATTTATTGCATTTAGCCGGCGGTTGGCGAGCCAAATGACAAGAAAAGCAGTCGTCATTGTAATTGTTATTAAATTTTCACTTTTTTGTATGAGATACTCCTTACTACTTTGCAAATGCAATATATTGTATTATTTTTTAAAGTAAACGCTGATTTTTCGACAGTGAACTGTATTTATTTACGGGGAAAACAAAAAACAAACCGACACGAGCGTTGACTTAGAGATTACACACGCGTTGACTTATGACTGCGATAACTTAAGGATGTTCATTGTGATCGCTCAAATGTTTAGAATGTTTTTAACATGTCGATAGTTATTTGTGATTGAGCTACATGTCCGCTCTCTAGTTAGAGCACACGGTGTTCACAAAGAGCCTTATATGTCCTCCAAGTCAGGTCCGCGTCCCGAGATTCTGACATAAGCTGCTGACGGACTGTCAGCAGCGGGCGTCCAGGACGTCAAGAACCTGATGCCTTGTGAAGTAGGCGAGCGTGGTTAAGGCTCTCAGGAGGCATCCGCAGTATATGGCCTAGCCGACCGTATCGCCTTCGCTTGACGACAGTTGTCACTGGAGTTTGCTGCGTCCGTTCTCTTATTACTTCATTCCTCACAAAGTCAAACCGCCGCGCCGCTCACCCAAGATTCTTCTGTGACACATATTCTAAAAAAACTCCGCATTTACTATTAAGGGTAAAATATTAAAATTATTTTTAAATACTACACTGCTCTTTTCCGATTTAAAATACAACCGTGATCAATTAGTTATGGAAAATAATTATTGCTATTTATAATTAATTTTATTAGCATGCTGAATTAATTTAACAAAAACACGAAATTTATCCATAAATTAGCCACGGATGTAATTGTAGAGGAAGAACTAAAACTTGTAAAAAATTGTAGTCAACATGGACACAATACGAAAATATCAGAAAAATATCACACACAACTTTCTAAAACAAGACAAGGACAGTCGAGACTAGAAAACCGGGGACTGAAATTATACAATAAACTACCAGACAAAACTAAACAAAAGACTCAGACAAACTTTTCAAAAGATGTAAAAATATTATTTTGAGCAACAGAGTATGAATAAAAAATGCATATACTATTTTTGTAAAATGAATGCAATAATCCAAAAGGGTTAATAAATTAATTTCCAAATTTAAAAAAAAAAGTAGATTTGTATTAGAATAAAAAAACGTGTACCATTTGTACAGAATATGACTAAGGTGCGAGCGAAAATTAGATGACACTCAGTTTGGGTTCAGAAATGGCGTTGGTACCCGGGAAGCGCTTACAACAATAAATATATTGCTGCAAACTGTTTCGACCAAAGGAAAGACATCTACGCTTGTTTTATCGAATACGAAGAAGCATTTGACAGAGTAAAACACTCAGATTTGATAAAAATGCTACTAAGCTGCGGTGTAGACGAAAAGGATGTGAGAATAACAAAAACCCTGTATTGGGATAAGAGCGCTATTATTAAATTGGAAAAAAGAAATACTTTACAGGGTAGTCCCATTCAGCGAGGGGTCCCACGGGGTTGAGTTCTCTCGCCTACTTTGTTTAACCTGTACTCTGACTCGGTCTTCAAAGAAGCTCTGATTGGTACAAATCTCGGTGTGAAGGTAAACGGTGTAGCTATCAATAATATTAGATATGCAGATGACACCGTCCTAATTGCAGATAATATACAAGACCTTCAAGAACTGCTTGAGAAGATTAACTCCGTCGGTGAACGTTTTGGTTTAAATATGAATGGAAACAAAACTAAACTTACGGTTGTTAGCCGAGAGAGTCGTCTAAATGTAAATCTCCAACTCAAAGGTATCAATATTGAGAGAGTGAAACAGTTTAGGTACTTAGGCAGTATCATCACAGAACATCTAGACCCCGACATTGAGATAAAATGCAGAATAGAAGCAGCCCGAACAGGATTGAACAAAATGAAAAATCTTCTTTGTGACGATAATATAAACCTTAAGCTAAGACAACGAATGGTCAAATGTTATATATGGTCTGTCTTACTGCACGGCGTAGAGGCGTGGACTCTAAAAGTTAATGTAATAAACCGTCTTGAAGCATTTGAAATGTGGATCCACCGTAGAATGTTAAGAATATCTTGGACCAACAATGAAGTATTACGTAGAGCCAATACTAATAGAGAACTATTCACCGCTGTTAAGCTCCGTAAGATTTCATATTCTGGCCATGTGTTGAGAGGTGATCAATATGCCGTACTTCAGCTCGTCACGAAGATGAAGGTCGAGGGACGTAGAGGGGTCGGAAGAAAACAGCTTTCCTGGCTTCGAAACATCCGAGCATGGACCAGGATTATAACTGTGGAGGAGCTGTTTCGCGCTGCTCAGGATAGGGAAGCTTTCTCCCAAGTGATCGTCGACGTCGGGGGGACCCGACATGACACGTGAAGAAGAAGAAGAAGAAGAAGTACCATTTATGAAAATATATTAATTAATAACCCTAATGTATGGAAGCGAAGCATGGAGTTGGAAAAAAAGGGACGAAAGTAGACTGAATGCTGTTGAAATGCGATCCCTCAGGCGAATGTGCGGAAAAACAATGTATGATAGGTGCCCTAATGTCGAAATTAGAGCAGAATGCAAGGCTGAGTTGAGCATTATCGACAAAATTAAGAAAGGTCTTTTGCGATGGTTCGGTCATGTGGAGCGAATGAATGATGAAAGAACGGCTAAAAAGATTTATGATGCGAATGTGTCCGGTTGTAGAAGTCGAGGAAGGCCGAGAAAGACATGGCATGATCAAGTACAACAAATTCTTGAAAGTGGTCATGTGAAAAGTCGGAATAATCGACGTGCGTGCATGAGAAGATGTATGAATGTGAAGGAAGCAAAGGAAGTGTGCCAGGACAGAGTGGTGTGGCGTTCTATCCTCTCTGCCTACCCCTCCGAGGAAATGGCGTGATGGTTAGTTAGTTAGTTAGTTAGTTAGTTAGTTATTAATTAATAAAAAAAACATATAATTAGCGTCTGCTAACGCTATTGCAAATTTGTTAATTATTAACGGTGCGAACGCTAAATACTCTACTTTTTTTGCATATATATAACAAATGCCTTCTGCTGTCAGATAACATTGAAATTAACTCTAAAATGGTGACTATTGTTAAGCAAATTTGTAGTTTAATCGTTTTTGCCACCATCACCCCCGTCTTCTCCAACATGGCAGCAAACGTAAGAGACTTTACAACAATATTTTGAGTTTACCCAAATGTTTGCAGACCAAATGCTGGATTTCTTCCCGCGGCCTCACTTTTTTCATACAAACGATTCCCGCATTTCTCCCTCAATTGGCCCTTTTCACACACGCCACGTAAATCCACCCGACCCGGTAACTCCACCGCGTTCATCCGACAAACGCGTTCACAACGCGTCACCTTTTGCACGGTGAAACTGTAGCTTAATCACAAATAACAATCGACGTGCTTAAAAACATGCTAAGCTATTATTTTTAGAATATGTGTCGCAGAAGAATCTTGGGTGAGCGGCGCGGCGGTTTGACTTTGTGAGGAATGTAGTAATAAGAGAACGGACGCAGCAAACTCCAGTGACAACTGTCGTCAAGCGAAGGCGATACGGTTGGCTAGGCCATATACTGCGGATGCCTCCTGAGAGCCTTAACCACGCTCGCCTACTTCACAAGGCATCAGGTTCTTGACGTCCTGGACGCCTGCTGCTGACAGTCCGTCAGCAGCTTATGTCAGAACCTCGGGACGCGGACCTGACTTGGAGGACATATAGAGATGCATGGAGGCTCCTTGTGAACACCGTGTGCTCTAACTAGAGAGCGGACATGTAGCTCAATCACAAATAACTATCGTCATGTTAAAAACATTCTAAACATTTGAGCGATCACAATGAACAATGAACATGCTTGAGTTATCGCAGTCACAAGTCAACGCGTGTGTAATCTCTAAGTCAACGCTCGTGTCGGTTTGTTTTTTGTTTTCCTCGTAAATAAACACAGTCCACTGGCAAAAAATCGGCGTTTACTATAAAAAATAAAACGATATATTACATTTGCAAAAAAGTAAGGAGTATCTAATACAAAAAAGTGAAAATTTAATTATAATTACTATGGCGACGCTTTTCTTGACATTTGGCTCACCAACCGCCGGCTAAATGCAATGAATATCGTGATAAATAATAAATAAATAAATAAAAATAGCAGTTTTGGAATATTTTTGAAATTCAAATATTTGATTGCGCAGCAGGATTATACGTCGAGAAACGTAAATATTTTCTCATTTAATATTAAGTGTTCACGTGATTGAGCTACTGACTATCTGTATCTACCTCGGTATGTTCACTGTGTATTCACTGTGTGCTACGGTATTCGATCCACTGTACCCTATGCGGCCATTTTGTTACTTTTTTTAAAAATTAGAAATTTATTTATGAACCCTTACGGATTACATTCATTAAAAAAAATATTTAAAAAAATAAATTATACTCGATAAATTATACTGACATCTTTTTTAAAGGTTTATTATTCATATTTTTATGTATTTCATTACTTTACATTTGTTTTTTTATCATATACTATACTATATTATTTATATTTATTTCAACAGAGAGGGAAAAAAATATTTTGAGAAGGGAATATGGAAGTCTAGGCATTTACAGGGCTTATGACCTGTCATTGGCTGGTTTGAGTGGCCACTTTACACACTGTGTAACATTCACCATTCTGCCCTCTCTGTTGAAATACATTTAAATATGAACAACTCCCTAGGGAGGAAATCCAGCCAGTCTGCAAGCATTTGGACATAATCAAACATTGTTGTTATATTATTTATGTTTAAGTAACACGTATTCTTGGCACATACATATATATGTATACTTTATATTTGTATAATAAATATTATTAATTTCTTACATTTGCTAGGCATTTATAATTAAGTAGTTTTAGTTTTTTTTGTCATGATATAAAAGATAAAAAATCTCCATCTTAGAACAGGCTGAGCCATGTAAGATGGACACTGTCCTAAACAGAGAACACTCCACAACAGAGATGAAGAACATTCAAGAGAAGGTAATATAGAAGTCCAGGCATCTACAGGGCTTATGACCTGTCAATGGCTGGTTTAAGTGGCCACTTTACACACTTTAGAGAACACTCCGTTTTCATTTTCTATTCACTAGTTTTATATAGATTCCTTGTCTTTGTAGTCTGTTAATGTCATTTTGATTTCCTGTTCCCCATAGTTGTTGCATATAACATATTAAAGTTTTTACATAGGCATCATACATTCGATTTCATTCCGTTTTTGAAATAAAGTTTTTGATTTTGAAAAAAGACTCGATAATAAGACTCTTTGCAGACGATGCCTTAATATATATATCGGGAGAAAATTATAAAACAATTATGGACAGACTAAATCATGATCTCAATAATGTATCACTGTGGCTAAAAATTAATAAATTAAAATTAAATGTTAACAAAACTAAATATATGAATATAGGAAACAAAAGAATGGAAATTACACCATCAATTGTAATAGAAAATGAAAAACTTAATTAAATATTTAGGTGCAATGTTGGATTCAAAACTTACATTTCACCAAAACGCTAAGATGGTAATAAATAAGATTGCAAAAAAAAATATCAATTTTGGGAAGGATCAGAAGATTTATTGATAAGGACTCTTGCAAAACTATTTACAGAGCAATTATCGAACCACACGTTAACTACTGTAGTAGCATTTTATTTTTATCAAACAAAGAAAACATATTATTTATTGACTCGGCGTTAACATTGTGGAATAACATATTGAATTGTATAAATAAAACACTTTGTTTTAAGTCCACTGAGTTTATATATTTAACACGACATGTTTCGGACACGCAATACTGTCAGTACCTAAACTTTCTCTTTGTATTTTTATGTTTAGTTTTTAAATACACCTGTAGATGGACAGTACTGCGTGTCCGAAACATGTCGTGTTAAATATATAAACTCAGTGGACTTAAAACAAAGTGTTTTATTTATACAAAGAAAACATAGATAAACTAACTGTATTATAAAATAAAGCCTTTATAATCATTTTGAAAAAAACAGATACACGAGGGTAAAGTCGATGGTAAATGAAATGAAATTATTAACATATAAACAAAGAATATTTTACAATACAATGATATTTGTTCATAAAATTATAAACTCTAATGAAAAAACAGAATTTTGGAAAAAAATTGATCGGAACCAGCATGAACACGATCACAATACTAGAGAAAAGAACAAAATTAGACTTCCATTTAGGAAAAAGGCAAAGTCACAAAATTCAATTTTATTTAAAGCAATTAAAAAGTATTACGAAATGGAAAAAAATATTTATGAAGAAAAAAACATATCAAAATTTAAAATAATGGTCAAGACATATGTGATAAACAATTTATAAATTAAATATATTTTCAATGTTATTATTAGAACACACATAACAATATGTATGATATGTGTGCCCTACTTTAAGATTTAAATAAAAAATAAAATAAATAAAATAATGCTCTGATCCATTGTGCCCGCCTAAGCCACCATCGGCACTTTGATCCTAACCCTAAAAGTATTTTTTGTTGTAAATATTCACGATTTTTTTTATTTTTTAATTGTTTTTTTCAGAAATCCACGCTTACAACTGAAGCAAACAAAGCTGACTCCATCAGAAGCGAGCTCTTGGAAAAGCTGTCACAAATAGCCAATTTAAAAAACTCGAATATCTACAGCCAGACGAACTCAACAACCCGGTCGGACACAGCCGGAGCTGAAGCAGATTATTATTTGAGGAAATTTGGCAAAATTGAGACATTTTTGAAAAGGATTTTGACTCTGAGAGACTCTGAGATTAATTTGAACAAGAACGAGAGTTTTTCGTACAGAAAACGAAGAAACTACGAAGAAAATAGTTCGTGGAATATTATAGATGATCTTTTGAATATAATTCGTAAGATCGTTAATTTTATTGGCTTGGGAAATGGCTGTAATATGTGTTCTAATAATGTCAAAAATACGTCGAAACTTTCATAAATATACCCTGTTTTTATTTACCAGTGCGGTGTATCTATATTATCATTACTCTAGAATTGTGATGGCGTCTGTCACTTGACTCGCGCACAGGAATTTGACCCTTTTTATCGTGGTATCAACGATAAATCAGGGTCGTTTTCGTCTGTTAAAATTTAGCGAATTGCTATCCCAGGAATTTAATCCTCTTAAGCTGAAACTGTGAGCCGCGTGAGGTAAAGTTAACTGTAAGAACGGATAGTCAAATAAAACTTAAAAATCTAATAAGTTTGAGACATCAATTAAATAGTTTGAAAACTGTGTTGACCCTTTTTACTTATTACCTTGTGTTACGTACAGTACAGTAGCTCAATCACAAATAACTATCGACGTGTTTAAAAATATGCTAAGAATTTGAGCGATCATAATGAACAATAACGAACATGCTTAAGTTATCGCAGACATAAGTCATCGCGTGTGTAATCTCTAAGTCAACGCTCGTGTCGGTTTGATTTTTGTTTTCCTCGTAAATAAATACAGTTCACTGGCAAAAAATCGGCGTTTACTATAAACAATAATACAATATATTGCATTTGCAAAATGGTAAGGAGTATCTAATACAAAAGAAGTGAAGATTTAATAACAATTATTATGGCGACTGCTTTTCTTGACATTTGGCTCGCCAGCCGCCGGCTAAATGCAATAAATAGCGTGATAAATAATAAATAAATGAATAAAAACAGCAGTTTTGGAATATTTTCCATATTTACAGCGGTGAAATTCAAATATGTGATTGCGCAGCAGGATTATACGTCGCGAAACGTAAATATTGTGAAATTTAATATTAGGTGTTCACGGATGTCGCATTGTGATCGCGAATACGATAAACAACCATGGTGAGTAATTGTTATCACGTCGCTTATTAGCACGTTAATTTGTGATTGAGCTACGGTTGACTTCCCCGCAAACCGAGTGATAAGAACGCGCGCGGGCTTCTGTCCCGCGCCGCCGCACCGCGCCGCAAAACGCTCGCCGCTTTGGCCACGCACTAAGATCGCAATAATGTTCTGAATTAAAATCATCGTGTTTGGTTTCGCGTTTTCGTATTTATTTTACGCAATTTGAAGTTTAATCATCAGTGTGGCCGTATATGAAGCAAAGTGTACGCATGCAAAAAATAAAAATCCGGAATCTTCTTTCTTCTCTACCCCGCGAGAAGATTCATAATAGCATCCCTGGGCGTCTATTATGATGAGAAGATAGTGACGTCACACCTTCACCTTGACGGTATAGTTGAAGATACATTGTCTCTAGCGATTACTAAGATACACTACCGACCCCCCACCTTCAAGTTTTGGGTAGGTACATCGGTATGAAACAAGGGGAAGTGTACGTCACAGTACACATTTCTACGCACTGAAATGACATATCTTGTATGACCTCATAGTTGAAGATGAAATTCTCCCGACCGATTACAAAGATACACTACCGATCGTTCCACCATCAAGTTTTAATGTAATTACATCGGCTTGTACCGACGGGTCTAGAACCCTTCGATACGTTTATCGTGTGGTAAAACAAACACCTAGATGCAAAAAATAACGTTGCTAGATTCTGCCCAATTAACATATAAGAGTATCTAGGCGTTAGAAAGTTGCCACTGTAAAAAATAAAGTTATTATATTTTTTCCATCTGTTTTACTATCTTTCTGAGTATCGAGATGTTGAAGGAGCCGGCTTTGTAGTCAATCGGTATATAAATACAGACGATCGTTAAGCGTACCGTCTAGGTGATATCCAAAAGTAATTTAAAACTCATGTTCAAGCGAGCATTTTTTGCTTGGATTGGGATTTTTTGGAGTTTATAATCGCTTAGTATCAATCAGAAGCTTATCTTTATATATATAATTCCTCTGTACGTGGGATGTCACCGAACTCCTCCTAAACGGGTTAACCGATTTACGTGCGGTTTTCAGAGAATTATAGATCTTTGCGCTGTGCGTGTTCGTAGATATTAAAATCTTCAAGCCAATATGTAAAAGAGAAGTAAGGAGCATAAATATGTTATTCGTAGATCTACGAGGGTTGCATTCGAGGAGAATGCATTTACAAAAAAAAAAACCTCAAAAACATTCAATACGGAAAGTCCATATAAAATATTTAAGGTTCATACAGTAGACACTCTTTATAAAATAAATTATATTATTAAAATAATAAAAAATAAAAGAATTTAAAATGAATAAGTCACTCAGATACCAACATAATATTAAAATTCCTAAATTCCACACAAGTCATGGTCAAAATAGCTTTGTATTCAAAGGTGTAAAAAAGTATAATAATCTTCCTAATGAACTAAAAACTATTAAAAATAATATATCAATAAATAAATTCGAAGTTAATCTAAATAAATTTTTTGAAGTCGTGTAAAAACAACATTAAATTTTAATTAGTATGAATGTATTATTGTTTTATGTTTTTTCTTTATATATCCTATGTTTTTCTTTTTCTTTTCATGGACTCGTATTTAAAATTATATAAACTCTTATAAATAATCAACATATTACAACAGAGATGAAGAACATTTCAGAGAAGGTAATATAGAAGTCCAGGCATCTACAGGGCTTATGACCTGTCAATGGCTGGTTTAAGTGGCCACTTTACACACTGTGTAACATTCACCATTCTGCCTATATTTGAACATCTATATTCCTTCGATTCTTTCATCTGTTGATGTTTGTGAAGTTAAAGAGTTGAAACCTTTATTTATGCAGGTGAGATTCAACTAATTGAATTATTTCACCTACATACTAGGCAACGCCTAAAAATATTATTTTTTCAATTTCTATACTTCTTCATGGACCAGGTAATTTATCAACACTTAAACCAGCCATTGACAGGTCATAAGCCCTGTAGATGCCTGGACTTCTATATTACCTTCTTTTAAATGATCTTCATCTCTGTTGTAATATGTTAATATAAACAGCTCCCCAGGGAGTTGAATCCAGTCCTTGTCTACTTAAATTTAGACAAACACAAAATATTGTCTTATAAATAAACAACTAAAACAGTGTAAGTCACTCTCCAAGCACAAGGGTTAGTCTCTTTTTTTGGAGAGTTACAGTGATAACATTTACTAGATGTGTAAAAGTAGATGTGTTTAGAATTTTACAAAAACATGTACTTTTTGTGAAATTAATAAATATTATAAAAAAAATATTTTTTAAATGTACATATGGGATAGCGTTCATAATCGAGGCACTGGTAGCTAGTATACAACAGAGTATTCTGTGTCGACATTTGATCAATTTTAGTGTCCTTCGTTTTATAATGAGATTCTAAGAATATAAATAATGTCGCATCGATAAAAGAGCTTTCTAGTACCAGGCGCCATCCCACTTTGATGGCCATAGATCTCTTTACTGAAGCCTATTTTATATACACGCTTTTTCAAAGCCAGACCGCGAAACTTAAGAGGAACATTTCTCATGGTACGAGGGCGGATCGAAAATGAAGCCACCGAAGTAGGACAAAAACATTTTTCTTTTCAAAAACCATTTATTTCTCTCCTTTTAGTTCGACACACTTAGTAAGACGATATTCCAACTTGTTTATACCATCTGAATGATACGATTTCGGGAACCTCTCAAAATCGGTAATCACTTCTTCGTTTGAGCTGAATCCTTTTCCTGCGAGCCATTTTTTCAAGTTTGGAAACAGGAAAAAGTCACTAGGAGCTAAATCTGGAGAATAAGGTGGATAATCAACCAATGTTATTTCACGTAATTTTAGCAACGTATCTAATGCTGTGTGAACCGGTGCGTTGTTTTTAAGAAAGAGCACTTTTTTCTTCTTTAAATGTGGTCGTTTTTCCTTGATTGCATCATTTCATTGATCCGACAATGCACGATAATACTTTCCTGTGATTGTGGATCCTTTTTCAAGATAATCGATGAGCAATATTCCGAATGCATCCAAAAATACAGTGGCCATAACCTTGCCAGCCGATTTCACTGCCTTTGTCTTCTTCGGAGCACTTCCACCGGCTTCCACCCATTGTTTCGATTGATTTTTGGTTTCAGGTGAATAGTGGTGCACCCACGTTTCATCGACGCCAAAAATCAACAGGATTACGCTTTATCATGTCCAAACACCGCTGTGAAGTGGTCTCTCGAACTCGTTTTTGTTCGACACTGAGCAAACGCGGCACCCATCTTGCCGATAGCTTTTTCATATGCAAATATTCGTGCAAAATGTTGAACACACGTTCACATGAGATGTTTACCATTTCAACAATCTCACGCAACTTCACTCGGCGATCATTCATAACTATATCGAGGATTTTCTTGATATTTTCTTCAGTAACCACCTCTTTTGGCCTTCCTGTTGATGGTATTGTTGCAGCGCTCGTTCGGGCGCGTTTGAATTCAGCAATCCAATATTTGAGCATGTAATCTGACGGAGCAGACTCACCGTAATGTCTATCGAGCTTTTCCCTTCAAATAATAGTGTTTAATCACTGCACGAAATTCGCTTTTTTCCATTTTTCAAGAAACCAAAAAGTTGTTTACTTCAAACGACTACAACAAATCGATGAATTTGGGTGACATTTTAACAGCTGCCGTTTGACAGATCGCAATTTGGAAAAAATAAATCTTTTTTGTGTTTGTGCTGCCATCTAGAGCTAGGTAGTTTTATTATCAATCCGCCTAAGCTTCGTAAGCTTTAAAAAAAAATTTAAAAGGCATAAAAAAAAATGTTATTCTCAAAATGTAGTAAATTCTTAATTTCTCGGACAAGCAGTCCATCCACAAACCCCTACCCCTCTCCTACCCAGCCGCTTCCCTTGTCCGCGTCTATAGCTCAATCACAAATAACTATTAACGTGCTTATTTGCTGTTTATAACGTGCTGTTTATAACAGTCTAAGCATTTGAGCGATCACAATGAACAATAATGAAGATGCTTAAGTTATCGAAGTCATAAGTCAACGCGTGTGTAATCTCTAAGTCAACGCTCGTGTCGGTTTGATTTTTGTTTTCCTCGTAAATAAATACAGTTCACTGACGAAAAATCGGCGTTTACTATAGAAAATAATACAATATATTGCATTCGCTAAATAGTAAGGAGTAGGTATCTAATTCAAATTCATATTCATATTTATGGCGAACTTTTAATAATTTTAATGTAATAAATAAATCATTTAACATAGATTTATTTGCTAATAATCTTAATGACGTACGGCGTTTGCTTTCGAAATAATTCCTAATATTTTTTCTTTTCTTTGGAATTTACATTTAATTACTATTCATTTTATGTTCGAGAATCTTTTTTAACTCACTGTGATGCTACTTGTGAAAACCTGAAATTGGCTTATTTGTCATTTGTTTTGTAATATATATAAAAGATAATCATAGCTGTTGGTTATCCAAATAAATAAAATAAATAAAATAAATAAAAAAAATTAAATAAATAAAATAAATAAAATAAATAAAATGAATAAAATGAATAAAATGAAAAAAATGAATAAAATGAATAAACACAAAAAAGTGAAAATTAAATTACAATTTATAAGTATAATACCTTGAAAAATCAGCGTTTACTATAAAAAATAATACAATATATTGCATTTGCAAAATAGTTTGGAGTATCTAATACAAAAAAGTAAAAATTAAATTACAATTACTATGGCGACTGCTTTTTTGATATTTGGCTCGCCAACCACCGGCTAAATGCAATAAATAGCGTAATAAATAATAAATACTTTTTTTAATTTTCCATATTTACACCGGTGAAATTCAATTATGTGATTGCGCAGCAGGATTATACGTCGCGAAACGTAAATATTTTGACATTGAATATTAGGTTTATTTATTTGTCGCCACAGTTATTGTAATTTAATTGTCACTTTTTTGTATTAGATACTCCTAACTATTTTGCAAATGCAATATATTGTATTATTTTTTATAGTAAACGCTGATTTTTCAACGTATTATACTTATAAAATATTTTGTGTTGTATGATTTATAAATAAAATAAAATAAAAAGATTCATTATTGTTCATTGTGATCGCTCAAATGTTTAGCATATTTTTAAGCACTGAACAACTGTGGGTGGCTTCAGCCAGACGACAGAATTTGATCTAGGATACGGCTCTACCTAATGTAGGGAGTACCGCTTTACCTACCGTTAAACTACTGGGAGTTTTACTCAATTCTGACCTTTCTCTTGACGCTCAAATTAGTAGAACGATAAGTTCATGCTTCTACCAGCTGAGACAAATTAAATGCATACGCAAAAATTTGCCGGTTGATGCCGCCCGTCAATTAATAAATGCGTTTGTAGTGTCTAGAGTCGATTATTGTAATGGTATCTACGCAGATCTACCAATGAACAAAATGACTCGCCTACAATCTGTATTGAATGCCGCAGCGAGACTTATTTTCGGAATCTCTAAGTTCAGTCATATCACTCCACTACTTCGGGAACTACACTGGCTACGTTTTCCACAGAGGGTCGAATACAAACTCTGTTGGCTTATGTATAAGTCACTGCACAACTCGGCTCCGGAATATCTAAGGGAACTATGCATTCCAGATGAACTAGCTGACAGGCGTCTCACGCTTAGATCAGCTACGTCTACGGCGAGAGGAAAAGTTATTATACCTCTACGCAAACAGCGCACTAAATTTGGTGAACGCGCATTTGCGGTCGCAGGCCCTATGGCATGGAATGCTCTCCCAGCAGAGGTGCGAGGCTGTGAAAGTGAAGTGATGTTTCGGAAAAAACTTAAAACCCACTTGTTCTCTAAATCATTTGAATAAATCCGTAGCACGTGACCACAAAATAAATTATTTTAATTTAATTACAAATTTAAAAGCTTCAATTAAATTAACTTAACAATAGAACCACCACGTAAAGCGCCCTTGAGGTATTTAATTACGAAAATGGCGCTATATACGTTATCCATAATAAATAAATAAAATAAATAAGCACGTCGATAGTTATTTGTGATTGAGCTACTGAAGTTTCGCGGTCTGGCCTTGAAAAACCGTGTATCACGGATTGAATGAATAGGTTAAATGAACGTTATTGTGTTCAGTTAAAATTAGATACGCAAATATACATTATTCTTTTTGTGTTTCGGATTACATAAATTGTGAGAACAAGCGGTGACGGGGAATTTCGATAAATAGGTATTTGAACATTGTTTTGCTGTCACTGTCTCGCAGGTGCCTCCCCAATACCGTGATTTATTTTGTTAGAATAGACCCGTTTTCCACACCTCAAAACCTAACCGATTTTTTTAGACAGAGTATCAGAATAACATTTTCAGTAACGGTACGTCTTAAGTTTACTTAAGAAATAGTTGTCATATTTGTAATCCGTGCGCCCGAAGACAGCGTATAAAACTGGTCATTTTTACGGGTTCTAATTCCCATAATAAAAAAATTCATTAAAAAAAACAAAGCAATAGAAACACGCTTTTTGTAAATATCTATGGTGTGTAAAAAAATATTTTCTAGTGCCATAATCCAGGGAGAAAATACGTAAATACAACTATTAAATGTTATTAAATATTTGTATATAACCACTTACCGACTTTTCTATGTCTATCGGTTTCGAGACGTACCCGTCTCTTCGTCATTACAAACTTGTTTTTTTTTTTTTTTTTGTTTTAAATTAAATGTCAAGGTCACGTCAAAACCTGGCTGGCGGTTAAAGAATAACTAAATTCGCGTTGGTCATGAGTTGAGTGTCACAATTTTAGAAGGCTCAGGGTAAAAGTGGTATAAAGAAAAGTCAGATTACGTTTCCAAACTGCGGTTATTAAGTGTACTTACAAAATATTATTTTAACCACTTACCGACTTTTTTATGTCTACCGGTTTCGAGACGTACCCGTCTCTTCGTCATTACAAAACTTTACTTTGTGGTGCTTTAACGCAACCATAGAAATTGGTTCGGTGTTCTTAAATAAAATCATTGACCTATTAATACGCATAGACGCACTCAACTCATGCCCAAACGCTCAGTCATGCCCAATTCGTATTTAGTCGTTCTTGAATTGCCAGTCGGGTTTTGACGTGATCTTGGACATTATATTCGAAAGCAAAATAAATGAAAAGAAAAATGCCTGATTGTGTCGTTAAAGCGTGCAAAAAAATATTTTTCATTGATAAGTAAGTAGGTACCCAGGTACTTGTCTATGATTGATTTCCAAAACTAAAAATTTCAGATTAAAGATTTAAAGATCTACAAACATGCGCAGCGCAAAGCTCATTATTATGCGAAAAACCTCACGTAAATCGGTTAAACCATTTAGTAGGAGTTCAATGACATCACACGTACAGAAAAATTATACATATAAAGAGTATATATAAATGGATATGCGATGGCTGAGAATTTTGATGAGTGGGTATTTGAACATAGTTTTTCCGTCTTTCTCTCTCGCAAATACCGTGCGAAAAAGACAACTATACGTCTTATTATGCCTAACTAAAATCAGCTAAATGGACTTTTCGTTGTCTCGTTTTCCGCACCTCAAAACCGAACCGATTAGGCTGTTTTTTTAAAAGAAAGAGTATCATAATTAAATTTTCTGTCCCGTCATTTTGTGTTTTAAAAAATAGTTGTCATATTTGTAAACCGCACGCCCGAAGACGGCAGATAAAACTGGGCTTTTAGGGTTTTTGGGTGGTCCTACCTCCCATAAGAAACTATTTATCAAAAAAGTAAAACGTATTTATTATAAGAAATTGTATTTACCATTGTTAGAATGGACTGCATAAGTCCGTCAAATAAATAAATAAATAAAGTGGAAACAGCAGATTGAAAATATTATAAATAAACTTAAAAGACTAACGTACCTATATATTCAAAACAATTCGAAATATAATTAATGTATAGGAACCTTAAAATATTTATTTTGCATTGTGCCAATCAATTATGGAGTACGGTATAATCGGATGGGGTGGTGCGAGTGACACAGTTTTAAATAGTGTATTTGTTGCACAAAAATCCATAAGTAAAATAATACTCAGAGTCCCGATACAGACATCTACTGAAGAAATATTCTACAAATCACAACTTATGACACCAAAGCAATTATACGCTAAAACAATACTCACTTACAGATTCAAAAACTACTCTTACTCAAATGAAAGCCATAACCCCTACAATACATCACATACAAATAATATAATCACTAGATCCTCAACACATAGACAACTTAAACAAATACAAACTAATACCACTTTTGGACAAAGGGATTTTGAGTATTATTCAATTAAAATCTATAACCTACTTCCACTATTTATTAAAACAATTAGTAACGAGAAAATGTTCAAAAAGGCTATAAAAAACTGGATAGTAGAGCTGGGTAGAAGTGAAATGGATTGTCTCATTCGCCCAAACCAATATTGAATCAACTGCTCCACAAATGAATAGCTTATGTGAGGTTTTTGTTATTTCATTGTGCGTTTTGACATATAAATAATATAGATGTACGTAAATTAATTATAAACATAAATACGTGGTGTTTAAAACAATCTGAATATTTTGTTAATTATCTCTGTTTATTAAGTTAGTCTTCTTTGTTTATTCTCAAATGTAAAAATATTTTTTAAAAGTATTTTGTTAAGTGTCCTCGGCACCCCAGTGATGTCACAATATTTTTATTATTAATATAGTTTGTAAGATAAAAAATAAAAATAAATAAAAAATAAATATGACAAAACAAAGCTTTAAGAATCATTTTGAAAGAAAAACAGATACACAAGTGTAAATTTCTAGTGTAAGACATTTAGAAAATAGGCAACGTTAAAAAATTCAATTTTAAATAAGGCTGTTAAAAAATATTATGAAATGGAAAAAAACATCTATGAAGAAAAAAAAACATCAAAATCCAAGCAGAAGGTTGATAATAAATATGTGTTAAATAACTTGTAAATGAAATATATGTAAATTTATTTCAACAGAGGGAAAACATTTTTGAGAAGGGAATATTGAAGTCTAGGCGTTTACAGGGCTTATGACCTGTCATTGGCTGGTTTAAGTGGCCACTTTACACACTGTGTAACATTCACCATTCTGCCCATGTTTGAACATCCACATTTCCTCAACTCTTCCATCTGTTGACTTTTGTAAAGTAAAAGAGCTGAAACCTTTATCACGCGGGTGAGAATCACCCGGCTGAACCAAATCACCTACTAGGCAACGCCTGAAAACAATTTTCCAATTTTTTATACTTCTTCTTTTACCAGGTAGTAATTCAACAATGTTTGATTATGTCCAAATGCTTGCAGACAGGCTGGATTTCGTCCCTATCTCACCTCCCTGAATCTCACCGCGTGATAAGAGTTGAGGAAATGTGGATGTTCAAACATGGGCAGAATGGTAAATGTTACACAGTGAGTAAAGTGGCCACTTAAACCAGCCAATGACAGGTCATTTGCCTGTCTAGACCCAGCCTAGACTTCCATATTCCCTTCTCAAAAATGTTTTCCCTCACTCTTGCAACAAATTTACATATGAACAACTCCCTAGGGAGAAAATCCAGCCAGTCTGCAAGCATTTGAACATAATCAAAACATTGTTGAAATATATGTATACGTTATTATTAGAGCACACAAAAGGCCGATGACGCAGTCCTCCTAGCTGACAGCGAAGAGGAACTGCAATCCTCGGTTACAAAGGTTTACGAAGTGTGCAAGGAGAGTGATTTGCTAATGAATGTGCAAAAGTCGAACGTCGTGGTCTTTGAAAGAAATGTAACTATGACTGAATGTAAGATTGTAGTAAATGGAGATAGTTTGAAACAGGTCGAAGAATTTGTATATCTGGGTAGTATGTTTACTAGAGATGGAAATATGGACGAGGATATTGAAAGGAGGGTTAGTGCCGGTAACAGAGTTAATGGTGCCTTAAAGTCTGTCGTAGCAAATAAGTGTCTATCGCAAGAGGCTAAATTAGCAGTTCATAATGGAGTTCTGGTACCGACCCTAATGTATGGAAGCGAAGCATGGAGTTGGAAAAAAAGGGACGAAAGTAGACTGAATGCTGTTGAAATGCGATCCCTCAGGCGAATGTGCGGAAAAACAATGTATGATAGGTGCCCTAATGTCGAAATTAGAGCAGAATGCAAGGCTGAGTTAAGCATTATCGACAAAATTAAGAAAGGTCTTTTGCGATGGTTCGGTCATGTGGAGCGAATGAATGATGAAAGAACGGCTAAAAAGATTTATGATGCGAATGTGTCCGGTTGTAGAAGTCGAGGAAGGCCGAGAAAGACATGGCATGATCAAGTACAACAAATTCTTGAAAGTGGTCATGTGAAAAGTCGGAATAATCGACGTGCGTGCATGAGAAGATGTATGAATGTGAAGGAAGCAAAGGAAGTGTGCCAGGACAGAGTGGTGTGGCGTTCTATCCTCTCTGCCTACCCCTCCGGGGAAATGGCGTGATGGTTAGTTAGTTAGTTAGTTAGTATATAAAAAAAACAGGGAGAAAATGTGGGAATACGTTTGTATGAAGAAAAGTCAGCCTGCGTTTCCTCTTAACCAATATTAAATAAATAAATAATTTTACGTTGTATTATTTACTACCCCTATCAACAACCGTAGCCACTTCCGTGACTGTTTGCAACGTCCCCGATTGGGTATCGGCATATTTTTTATCCTCCCTTAAAACGCGACGTGCGCGGCGCTCGTTCCGAATCAATAATTCTATCACAATATTTCATTTGTCCAAGTTTTTGTAGACATAGGGCTGGAATCCACCCCCTGGGAATCATTTGTATTTATTGATTGATTTTTAAAACCAACACAGTCATAGTTATAAACAATACGTAAAGAATAACAACAAATATTTTTTAAATATTTAAAAAACAAAACGTACAGTTCGCTAGGGGTGAAAGGAAGTGGGGTGGGAGAATAGGAAAGGAAGAAAAGAAGAAAAAATAGTAAAGAAATATAAAACACAATGAAAAAATGTATATAAATGTAAACATACAACATACATACATACATACACATACATACAAAAACACACACAAACATGCATATATATTTATATATATCAGTGGCGTGCGGTGACTTTTGAAACATTTGAGGCATTCCGGTCACGGGAAGGAAAAGTACACCATTTTTATATTTTTGAAATCTGTATTATTTTTTTATTTTTTTATAAAGAAATATTTGCGTTCTTATGATTTATCCAAATATTTTATTTTGAGGGCCATTTTAACGAGTTGTAAATAACTCACTATTAGAAAATGGGAATCAAGTTGGGGTATAGTGGGGTCTGAACTACGGACCTTTGATCCGTGAGTCCGAGACACTAGCCACAGGACCACAACTCGATTATTTGATACATATAATATCGATGCTTTAGAACAGCAGTTTCCATTTTTTGTCTATGTAACCTTAATTCGTCACTTTTTTATGAAATAGTAAAAAAAGTTCTCGATAGGGCACATATAAACATATTCTTTTGTGATTTCTTCAGTATTAAAGGCATGCGCCACATTTATTGCATTTATGGACGATACGCTACTGATATATATGTATATATACACATACATACACACATGAACATATACGCATATACTAATGCACATACATATTTATGTTTACATAACAAAAAAATCTAATTCAATTATCTACTTGATAAAAAAAGCCTTCTCATAAATAACACCCAATATGCTTTATTCATTTTATTTATTATATTTACGGCCTAAGCCAATTACAACAGTTACATGAAGAAACATAAATGCAAGAAACTGAACAAAAAGAACATAAAACTATTTAGCAAACACAAACAAGGGCAAAACAATAATAGTATACAATATATTCATAAAAACTAAGGCTTCGAGCTAAACCGTGCCAATCCAACTTTATCCCACACTGTTTAGTCGCGAAGAGATCTACGAAAAGCCGGAAGATCTATCCCAAAAAATTCCAAGTCGTGCGATGAATTGACTAATCTACATATTCTGGACATTGGGGCATAAAAACCAAAGTTGCTCTTAGAAGATTTTATAACTAGCAGATTTTGACTTCTGGTGACACGGTTGGGAACATGAAAAGAAATTGATTGCAACAGAGATGGGACATCACTTATAGCTTCAAGTATTTTGAAAATGCATATAAGGTCCATTTCAGTTCTACGTCTCTCCAATGAAGAAAGATTAAGAGATTGCTCTATTTCAAAATAAGAATAATTACCCCTTTGTAATCCGAGCAACCATGCCACTTTTCTTAGAAAACGGTGTTGGACAGACTCGATGTGGTCAATATGAGTCCTGTAGAATGGAGACCAAATAGGAGAAGCGTATTCTAGATGGAAAGGGGCTAGTGAGCAATAAAGAGTTTTGATGGTATTAATATTTTTGAAGTCCGCCGTCACTCTATTGATAAAACCGAGAAGTTTGAGAGATTTGTTTGCAATATTATCAATGTGTTCACGATAGGAGAGTTTACTATTTGTTTACTATGTTATTGAAAATATACAAAACTTCTATCAGGCTAACTCTCGAATGCGGGTTTCAGATATGGAATCCCTATTTTGTTAAGGATATTAACTTCTTGGAAAGAGTCCAAAGACGAGCTGCAAAATTGTCGCCGAGCCTAAAACGGCTTCCATATGTGGAAAGCATAGAATTAAGAATAGTCTAGAAGGAGCGTAGAATCATATTTGAATACATCAGACTATGCCTCACTTTCGCCGCGCGGATATGTGATTCCGCCGCGTAATGTTGCGCGATGGAAAAACATATAATTTTAACACAAATGTAAGGTAAAAAAAAACCTATCTGTTAATTTCTCTTATTTTTTTTGTGCACGCGGAAACATCGATTGACACAACAGAGTAGATAAGTAAAGGGTCATTTAACAAGAATAATTGAATTAATAAACTTTAAACTTAAAATATAAAACGAGTTTGATTTTACATAAAACGGATATTTTTATATCATGTTAAATAATATTTGATGTTTTAAAGATAATGTCCCCGTAAGGGTAGGCGTTTCCCCGTAAGGTTAGGCGTTTCCCCGTAAGGGTAGGCAGAGAGGATAGAACTCCACAACACTCTATATTTGCGTACAGATCTCGCTTCCTCTACATTCATACATCTTCTCATGCACGCGCGCCGATTATTCCGACTTTTGACATGTCCATCTTAAGGTATTTATTGGATTTGGTCATGCCATGTCTTTCTCGGTCTTCCTCTATTTCTGCATCCATCAACATTCGCATTGTGAAGATTCTTAGCCGCTCTGTCGCTGTCCATTCGTCCTGCACGTCCAAACCAGCGCGGAGCTCCTTTCTTGATTTTGTCGATAATGCTCGTCTCAGCCTTGCATGATGTACGGATCTCGACATTTGCGCGTCTATCGTACATAGTTTTACCACACATTCGCCTGAGAGATGGAATTTCGACAGCATTCAGCCTACTTTCATCCCTGTTTTTCCAAGTCCATACTTCGCTCCCATACATCAGGGACGGGACCGGGACTCCGTTGTGAACTGCCAATTTTGCCTCTTGCGACAAACATTTATTCGCCAAGGTCGATTTAAGTGCGTCGTTTACTCTGTTCCCGGCACTCACCCTCCTTTCAATATCTTTCTCAGTCATTCCATCCCTAGTGAACATACTTCCCAGATACACAAATTCCTCTACTTGTTTTAGTATAACTCCATTTAGTCATACTTTCATTTCTTTCAAAAACCATCACATTCGATTTATCGACATTCATCAGCAAATCGCTTCTCTTGCATACATCGTAGTATAATAATATATATATATATAATTAATAATAAAATATATAAAACGATAAAAAAATAGTGATTTAAAATTTTGCTCTTGTGATGACATCTATCGCAATTTTGATATATATTTTTAAAACAGTATTTTCTTTCATTGAAAAGATCCATCACGCTAATTTATTTTATCGTATGACGAGCACAATCGAAAGATGTATTCATTTTTACCCAGATTCAACTGTTGAAGAGATGTTGAAAAAAGATGACTAAGTCTACTATTAAACCTGAGCTCAATCACAAATAACTATCGACGTGCTTAACTCTTGAAAGACTGTGATAAATAATCCTTTGCGCGCGGTGATGTAACATCGTGTTACCACTAGTAAAAGACAGAATAATTTAAAGTTCAAAAATTGAAAAAAAAAACAAACATGGAAACATACTGTTTAATAATCCCTTTTCCAATATGTGTGCAAATAAACATATAATTTAGCCCTGTTATAGTAAAATAAATTAATAATCATAAATACGCCGCTCAGATTACGCGCGTGCGTTTCCCATCACTGTTATCAACCGGCTGAAATCTGAATCTATTTTATACTTTACTTACTTCTGTTTTAGTCTCTTTCACACTAACACCTGCCATAGAACAGCGTTCCTGTCTTCCTTGTGATGAGTTCTATCTTCGTGCTCTTTCTTATACGTATGTGTTGCTGAATTAGCGGACACTCTTTTTTCGCGTAGCGAGGATAAATATTTTTTTGTATTAACATCCAGCATAGTTGTACAAAATTCACTTTCCAAATCCGGTGTGAAAATGTCCATTTGAAGATTACAAAAAATACGAATTCATCATTTTAAAAAATAAGAGAGATATATCAAGTCTTGTGTCCTACGTCGACTAGTGTGACATCACGGCCACACAAGAGTTAAAAACATGCGAAGCATTTAAGCGATCACAATGAACAATGAAAACGCTCGTGTCGGCTTGTTTTTTGTTTCAAAATCGGCGTTTACTAAAAAAAATAATACAAAAATGAAAATTAAATTACAATTATTATGGCGACTGCTTTTCTTGACATTTGGCTCGCCAACCGCCGGCTAAATGCAATGCAATAAATAGCACGATAAATAATTAATAAATAAATAAAAAAAGCAGTTTTGGAATATTTTTCATGTTTACACCGGTGAAATTCAAATATGTGATTGCGCAGCAGGATTATACGCCGCGAAACGTAAATATTTTGACAGTTAATATTGGGTGTTCACGGATGTTGCATTGTGATCACGAATACGATAAACAACCATGGTGAAAAATTGTTATCATGTCGATAGTTTTTTTTTTTTTTTTTTAGTATCATTAATACACTAAATTTATTTGTCAATTTTTAAAATGTGTAAATGGGGGCTAAATTTCTAACTGTCCATGCGCTCTGTAGCTGCAAGACGTCCTGTAATCTAGCTCCTATCTGTTATAATTTTTTATTGATCTTAATTGAAAACGAGGAACTAGAATCCCAACCGTCCATGCGCTCTGGTAGCTGCAAGACGTACTGGGATATTTATTAATTGTACAGCGCCCTTGAGGTGATTTTAACAAAAATGGCGCTATATAAATTATCCAACTATATATATATTGTGATTGCGCTACATACTCGTAATTATATGGCATAATAGGATGGGGTGGCTGTGTTCAGACAATCTACAGACCGCTCGTGATAACCCAAAAAACCATACTTAAAATAATATTTAAATATCCTTCTACCTTTTCATCGGATTTATTGTTTAAAGAGGCCAAAGTCCTTTCAATTAGACAAATCTATTATAAGTCGTGTCTGATCAACTTTTGGACCACAAGTAGTGAACAAAGAACACAACAGGAAATAATAACAAGATATTCCTCTAAAGTAAATTACTACGTACCAAAAAGTAAAATAACTTTGGCCAAGAGATATTTCTCTGTGGTAGGTCCAAGAATTTTTAATTTACTAGATCGGGTAACAAAGGAATCTGAGTCATTTTCGAAATTCTAATCTGGTTTAAGTAACTGGTTTGCTCGAACGGGGGTGGATTTCTGCGATCAAATGTGGACTAACTGGTAAATGATTAATATGTATTTATAAATGTAAAATGTAATAATGTATAAAGTATCAATGATGTGTATAAACTTAATGTATATGTATAAATATGTATGTGCGAATATATATGTATATATGTGTGTGAATGTATGGTTATGAATGCATTACAAGTGCCCCGACTCAACACGGATTTTCTAGCGAGTCGGAGCAAGTTCACAGACATGGGTCGTTCCTGATTGTGTCGCTATAAACTGTGTCTCTGTCCTTAATAAATGTATGTATAATGTAATTAATTAATAAAAATAATTCAAACTTTGGTAAATGATACACAGTCGAATATTTGTTTTTTTTCGGTATATTATTTGATGATAACCGACTGCGCCCTATCAACAATATTCAACCTTCGTGACACAAAAGCGGAGCCAAGGGTAACTTTCAAATAAAATTATTGTATTACATAAATTCCCTCAGACATTATCGAAGCCTTTTTGTATATCTACAAGATGTTTCAGAAAACTTAATTTACTTTAAAATGTTTGTGTCCTAAGTGGCTAAATTAGCAGTACAAAATGGAGTCCCGGGTAGATTTGTAAAAATACCGTATTCTACCGAATCGCTCAGTAATATACCGGTAGTCTACCTTTTTTTACCGTAGTTTTGATAGTTTATTTTTTAGGTAAAAAATACTAAATATTTTGAAAAAATAAATACTTTTTTGCCATGATTTGTTAAAAAATATATTTTTTTAAAAATTTAATTGAAAACATATTTTTTTATAATATTCCCAAGGAGTTTAAAAAAAACTCATTTAGGAACAAACAGATAACAATATTTATTGAAAGACGTTTTTATATTTTAAACTATAACATTATTTACAAAAGCAGAATAAAAATTATGATATACTACAAATTAAAAGGATATGAAAATTATTTAAAAATAATAAAATAAACATAATACTAGGCATGGAAATAAATTCAAAATGATGATGAAAAATACTTAAATACCTAGGACTAACAATAAACATGGACAATTCATTTCAACAATTTAATTAGCAAAGTGGCGACATTATCGAGTCTTCTTTTAAAAATCAAAAATTTTATTCCAAAAACGGAAAAAATTCTAATGTATGAAGCCTATGTAAAAACTAAAATATGTTATACGCAACTACTGTGGGGAGCAGGATATCAAAATCACATAAACAGACTACAAAGACAACAAAATAAAATATTAAAGTTAGTATATGACCTTCCCTATTTAACTGCAACTAGAGAGCTTTTTAAATAAACTAAGCAATTAAATATAACTAAACTCTTTCAACTAGAATCATTAAAATTTATCCATAAATTAGCCACTAATGTAATTGTAGACGAAGAACTAAAACTCGTAAAAAATTGTAGTCAACGTGGACATAATACGAGAATATCAGACAAATACCATATACAACTATCTAAAACAAGACAAGGACAATCAAGACTAATGAACCAGGGACTGAAATTATACAATAAACTACCAGACAAAACTAAACAAAAGACTCAGACAAACTTTTCAAAAGATATATAAAATATTATTTTGAACAACAGAGTATAAATGAAAAATGTATTTATTATTTTATGTAAAATAAATGTAATAATCCGTAAGGGTTTATAAATAAAATTTCAAATAAAAAAAATGAAAAAAAAAATGTATACATTATACAATCTGGGAAAGAAAAATAAAAAAATATAAAAAGTTTAAAAATAACATGTATGTAATACAAACTGAACTAGTACAAAATAAAAAATATTTTTTTAAAATTAACAAAATAAGCGCACACCCAATATAGGTCAAAAAATATCAAAAACGTATTAATATTACGTATACAAGCTAAAAAAGTATAAAAAAACACAAATTACATTTCAATAGTATTAAAAACTACATATACAAGCAAAAACGGTAAAATATTAAAAGTTATATGTTCAAGATGCGCATTCTCTGGATAACCTAACATTATTTATTCACAGTACTCCTGAAAAAAAAATAATTCTTCAATTCGCACGTCCTGTTTCTATATTTTGAAATTGGTACTTAAAATTTTTGGGGCAATTTATGAAATTCCTCGAAACCTATGTATTGTAAAGATCTAGTACCAAACTTCGTAGACTTCACAGATCCAATATAAATATTATTTTTTGATCGAGTACTGTACTGTACTGATGGATGTCTCCGATGAAAGCGGGCGTTATGTTACTGTGCATCGAGTCGAGTTGTATTAATGAAAGTGGTAGTTATCTCGAAATAGGGAAGCATGCTAAAAGGCTTGATTTTTGTTTCAAAATAAATGTCCTTGTATGAGTATCATACGGTGGGTGAAACACATTTCTGATCGCTCTGTTCTGAATAACCTGCACCTCAGAGATTTTGCTCTTAGCTGCTAAACCCCAAACACAGCATAGGTATGATAAATGTGGATGGACCATAGAAAAACAGCGAAACTGGAAGCATTCTCTGAAATCTGTACAGTATTCCAGCTACAGGGGCCATCTCTCCCTTCACGTGCTCAACACGTTCATTCCGAGTAAGCTGCGAGTCCACTAACAGTCCCAAGTACTTGGTACAATTTGTTTCTACAGACGATCATCACCAATTGAGACATCAATAGATTCATTGCTCTTGCTTCCAAATAGAAGGTAGCGAGTCTTTTTTGCATTCAAGCTCAGCCTATTTAAACGCAGCCATTCCGCCAGATGCAAGACGTTTTATTAATCTTGTTTTATTTTGCGCCTTATGCCGTCTCTTAAGTAACAATATTTTGAGTTTGTCCAAATTTTTGTAGACAAGGACTGGATTCAACTCCCTAGGGAGCTGTTTATATTAACATATTACAACAGAGATTAAGAACATTTAAGAGAAGGTAATATAGAAGTCTAGACATCTACAGGGCTTATGACCTGTCGTTGGCTGATTTAAGTGGCCACTTTATACATTTGTAACATTCACCATTCTGCCCATATTTGAACATCTATGCGGTATTTCAAACATTGTTTCTATGGGACTATTTTTCTTTGAGATTGTACTTTTGACATAAGACCATAATTACTTTCACGCGTCATATTGCAGGATATATAGCGCTCCACGCGGCCGTTTTTAGCACTATTAATTACTAAAATAATTCGGCCAGTTGACATTTCAATTGAATACCTGATATCGACTGAATTCATAGTGGTATTTATATATTTTTTAAATGAATTATCTGGCTGGATTTCCTCCCTGGGGAGGAAAGCCAGTCTGCAAGCATTTGGACATAATCAAACATTGTTAAAAATATTTGGTTTAACTAAAGCTTACAATATTTTATACCCAAAATTAAGAAACAAAAATTGAACCATAAAATTTGAAACAATTAAAAAAGAAATATAAAAATTACATCAACAACAACAAACCATCACGCCGTTTCCCCGTAGGGGTAGGCAGAGAGGATAGAACGCCATAACACTCTATCTTGGCATACAGACCTCGCTTCCTCTACATTCATACATCTTCTTATGCACGCACGCCGATTATTCCTACTTTTGACATGTCCATCTTCAAGTATTTGATGGACTCGATCGTGCCATGTCTTTCTCGGTCTTCCTTGTTTTCTGCATCCATCAACATTTGCATCGTAGATCCTTTTAGCCGTTCTTTCGCTGTCCATTCGCTCTACATGTCCAAACCAACGCAGCACCCCTTTCTTAATTCTGTCAATAATGCGTGTCTCAGCCTTACACACTTCACGGATCTCGACATTTGTGCACCTATCATACATCGTTTTACCACACATTCGCCTGAGGGATCGCATTTCGACAGCATTCAACCTACTTTCATCATTATTTTTCCGATTCCATACTTCGCTCCCATACATTAGAGTTGGAACTAGAAATCCGTTGTGAACTGCTAGTTTAGCCTCCTGCGATAAACATTTGTTTGCCAAAGTAGATTTTAGTGCACCGTTCACCCTGTTCCCGGCACTCACCCTCCTTTCAATATCTTTATCGGCCTTTCCGTCCCTAGTAAACATACTTCCCATTCCATATAAAAATTAAATTAAATAATAAAATATTTTTCAGGATTAATATGACAAGAAAATCATGAAGCACTGTTTCATATAATAATTACACTGGCGGTTTAATTACCATTTACCATCTTTAAAAAAAAAGTTTTAGCTATATGACAAAGACATTGTCTACAAACATTTGGAGAAACTAAAAATATTGTTCATGTTATTATTTTGATAGTGTTTTAATTTCGGAATCACCCGGTAGCTATAAATAATCCTTAATAAATAATTTGCTCATCATTTTCAGTGCCAGCTTTTGTTCGAAGGGAATTAGACGTGTTTTGGCGGTGTTTAAAGTTGTTAGAGGTGAGTAAAAAAATATGTTTTGTGTGTGAAATATCCAGCACCAGGGCTTCGATTATTGTGGCAAGATAAATACGCCATACCTTCACCTTGACGGTATAGTTGAAGATAAATTCCCTCTAGCGATTATAAAGATATACTACCGACCCCTTCAAGTTTTGGGTAGGTTCATCGATATGAATCAAGGGGAAGCGTACGTCACGGTACAATTATCTACGCTCTAAAATGACATAGCTTCAGTATGACGTCATAGTTGAAGATAAAATTCTCCTGACCGACAACAAAGGTGTAGTACCGATACCCCCACCATCAAGTTTTGATGTAAGTACATCGTTTTATACCAACGGGTCTAGAACCCCTCGATACGTTTATCTACGCATTAAAAGTGTAAACATTTTGTTCCACCGAGCAATTTTTCCTTTAATTATGATTTATTGAAAATTTTTATCGTTTTGAGGTTGGCACTTTTTTTCTTAAAAGCCTATTGAAAATATGAGAGAGAAAGAAGTAAGTTTTTAAGTCGAATTGAATTCCGATATAACTGTCACTTAAATAAAACGAACGCCTAGATGTGAAAATAATATCGCTAGGTTCTGTCCTATCAACAAATAAGAGTATCTAGGCGTCAGACACAGATTACATGCGTCAGAAAGTTACCACTCTAAAAAAATAATTTAGTTATTATATTTTTTCCATCTGTTTTACCATCTTTCCGAGTGTATGTATCGAGACGTTATAGGAGCCGGCTTTGTAGTCGATCGGTACAGATCGGTAGATACATACAGACGATCGCTAAGCGTACCGTCTAGGCGATTTCCGAAAGTCATACAAAATTCATGTTCGAGCGAGCATTTTTTGTTTGAATTGGGATTTATCGGAGTTTATAATCGCTTTGAAGTGAGCACTTTTTATTACAGAAGCCTATTTAAAATATAAATGAGAACTATTTTAAATATTAATGACGTAAGGAACGCGGAGTAATTGTTCGCGGTCATTCCATTGGCTTGTTTCGATCATATGATGTGGATATGACTTTTTTATGTCTACCGGTTTCGAGGCGTACCCGTCTCTTCGTCGGGACACCGATTAAATCAACGTGCAAAACCCACTATACATCTTGTGGGTTGCTTATTAAAATGCATGTCCTGTTGGTTTTATATTTTTGTGCAACAACTGTGGTGAAGTACGGGTACGTCTCGAAACCGGTAGACATAAAAAAGTAGATTCTGTGTCTAGTATACAAGATTTGTGTATTATACTTGACACTAAACTTTCTTTTACAATTCATATTGAACATCTTATCAATGAATCCTTAAAACTCCTTGGGTTTATTGACAGAAGCACAACTGACTTCAAAAATATCAATACCCTTAAGGCTCTCTTCTGTTCCCTAGTTCGCCCGCACCTAGACTATTCCTCTGTCATCTGGTCTCCGTATTATGATGTTCACGTCAAAAATATTGAATCAGTTCAACGTCGATTTTTGAAAGATAGGCTGGAGGTTGGGCTCACCCAGAGACCAATATACGTATAATGAGCTAGAAACTAGCTTAAATATATCTTCTCTTCGAGACCGTCAAAATAAATCCGACCTTCTAGTCCTGTGTAAAATTCTCAACTCGCTCTTTGATGCGCCCGAACTACTGAGCTCGATAAAATTAAATATCCCAACTAGAAACCTCAGACAAAACTGACTCTTTCATTCCGATAACCATAGAACTAACTATGGTTTCCATTCCCCTGTGCCCAGAATTCTCAGGTCTGCCAACAAATACCAGTCTTGATTTCTTTGATAACAAGTTGTCTTCTTTCAAACGATCACTGAATAAATTTCAATTATAAACACCTCTCTCCGCTTCCACTCCCACAAAGTCTACTATATTTATTTATTTATTTATTTATTAATAAAACATATAAGACATGAATATCATGATATTATATTCCCAGGAGTTGTACGAGAAAACTCATTTGGGACGGTACATAAAAAATAGTACATTTCTTGTAACAATACATAGTATACATTTAAACAATAAAAATTTAAACAAATTTTAACAATCTATGAACTTAGTATTAAAAAAGGAAAGAAAACCTTTAAACAATCTGTGAACTTAATATTAAAGAAGAAAATAAAAACATTCAAACAATTTGTGAACTTAATATTAAAAAAGAAAAGAAAAACATTTAAACATTCTGTGAAATTAATATTAAAAAAGAAAATAAAAACATTTAAACATTCTGTGAACTTAATATTAAAAAAAGAAAAGAAAAACATTTAAACCTAAAACACAATATATAGACTATTCACAGAAACTGAGCTAAAAACTATCACTTTCAAAAAGATTCAAGAAATAGGTCTTCATTTCTGGTCTTTGAGATTTACCACTCGACATTTCATTTTTAAGGTCATCAGGCAGTTTATTAAATTGTATGCGACCAATGTATTCCAGGGACCTTTTGCCGAACTTCGTGGAACAAAATTTAGAAATGTGAAGATTTTTTGCATGTCGTGTATTATAGTTGTGAATTTCATGATTAAATGTAAGTTTTAAATTTGTGTGAGCAGAAAAGTTTATGATGTTTGAAATAGTGTTAGTGATGTCATACAGTGCCATTACCTTGAAAGGAAGTATTTTTGTGTTACGATAAATACCATTGTGTCTTTCTACTTTCCTTTATAATCATTTTCTATGCATAAATATGTCATTAAAAATGCCCATTGGGCGTATATATAAACAAATAAATGTACAAATATTAAATTCGTTTTAGAAGCCGAAATGTCACTTAAGGCGAAAAGATCCGGGGTTCGATTCCAGCTCGGGCCGATTCCAAAAGGGACCAATCTATTTGACAGTGTAAGTACCACCTAGTCATCATCATCATTCCTCCTTTGCACTGTATTGTAAAATCAATAAATGACTTAATAGTTAAATAATTTCTTTTCGGGAGTACAAATCATCTTGTAAGTGTCAAACTACTGCTTGACGGTGTGGTTCTGCAGACGAGATAATGCGGCTTCCGTCTTCCAGAAGTCGGCCGGCGACTTTCATGGCGTGATGAAGAGCAGCCTCCAGGAGCTGGGGCGAGACTCCGGGGCCCCGAGTCCCGACTCCTGCGGCAGCCTGCAGCCGGCGTCCGTGAGGATCGTCCACAACAACACTCGTAACTTCAGACTTTTGACATTCAGCGTGGCTGAGTTTGGCTTGTGCTTTTCAGTAGCTCGATCACAAATAACTATCAACGTGCTAATAGGCGACGTGACAAGAGTAAAAATTTCTCACCGTGGTTGTTTATCGTATTCGCGATCACAAAGCATTATCTGTGAACACCCAATATTAAATGTTAAAATATTTACGTTTCGCGACGTATAATCCTGCTGCGCAATCACATATTTGAATTTCACCGGTGTAAATATGGAAAATATTCCAAATCTGCTATTTTTATTTATTTATTATTTGTCACGCTGTTTATTGCATTTAGCCGGCGATTGGCGAGCCAAATGTCAAGAAAAGCAGTCGCCATAGTAATTGTTATTAAATTTTCACTTTTTTGTATTAGATACTCCTTACTATTTTGCAAATGCAACATATTGTTTATCATTTTTATCATTTATAATTTTTTTATTCATATATATGTACATTACAAAATAAAGTATCTTAATTCATACATTTGGAAATAATTAGGTATATATATAAAAAAAACACATTAGTATACATAATATCCAAAGAATAATATGTTAAAAAAGTAAGAGAATCTTGTAACGAAAAACTCCCTCAGAGACGTGAAAAATGTCAATGTCCAAAGTGATATTGTTCAACATAGAGATAGCCCTTCCAACAGCTCCTGTATATTGGAATGTGAAACAGTCTTTGTTGACGCTGTCTACGGAACTATTAGGAACATAAAAGCTAATGCTCCGCATAATTTCAGGGTTGTCAATAATACCGCGCAACAATCGAAAGAAGTGCGTTGTTAAATACACATTCCTTCTAGTCTTCAAACTGCTGTAACCGAGCATACCCTGGAGGAACTGGGATAAAGCCGTGGATAATATCCGCACTCCCTCGTGTAGAGAAACCGAAGAAATTTCTTCTGAACCCTCTCCACCATAAGAGAGTACTTCGACTCACGCGGTCCCCAAATCATCGAGCCACTCTCGAGTCCACTTCGCACCAACGAGTTATAAAGAATTCTCAGTACTCGTGTACTACCAAAAACCCTGGCAGTACGCGGGACGTATCCCAACATCTTCAATGAACTACTACAAACTGTTTCGATCTGATCACGAAATGTCAGGGAACTCACAAAAGTGATGCCTAGATCTTTAACCTTCGCAATCCGCATAAGATTCTGGTCATTCAATAACTGAGCATTTTGAAATATTGAACAATAATTTATTTCGTCTTCCCCATTCAGACACGTTTATTATATCCGCCTGGAGAGTACGAAAATCATCCAAAGTTTTAACCCTCAAAAATAGCTTCAAGTCATCCGCGAATGATAAAAAACGCGATTTGACTATTTATTATTTATTTATATATGTACTATTTATTTATATTTGGCTATTGTATTATTTTTTATATTAAACGCCGATTTTTCGCCAGTGAACTGTATTTATTTACGAGGAAAACAAAAAACACGCCGAAACGAGCCGTGACTTAGAGATTTCTCACGCGTTGACTTATGACTGCGATAGCTTAAGCATGTTCGTTATTGTTTATTATGATCGCTTGAATGCCTAGCATGTTTTTAAGCACGTCGATAGTTATTTGTGATTGAGTTACAGTATTCGTTTGGCCTTTTTTTATCCTCCATTTTGGTTTCGCTTTTTAATAATAACTTTCAAAATCGAGACTCTCGAGATGCTAGTATCGAAATTATGAGACCCGCTGTACGATTCTAAACGCTCTCTAGGGGGTAAGGAACTGGCTCGTGGTTCAAACATGTGAAATGGCTCAAAATGAGACACCGGAGACCATTACTCCCTCTCACTTCTGTTCTCTGTACAGGTGAACGCCGTCTTGCGTCGGTTCAATTTACGCCGATTTACAATTACGCCGGTTAGTGCCGGCGCCGGCGTGGGATTCTTCGGTTTGGCCGACACCAGACGTCAGCAGGCGCCGCAATTCTAATAGCAGACACACTTTTACACGTTGTTTTATTCTATTACCGTGTACGCAAGCAGCCTATTGTGTGTGAAATTGTTTCGTTTTGTTTTTAAGAAAAATAAAAAGGTACGATTATATTTTTGATTTTATTATTATTAAAATCAAAAGAATAATAAAATATTTGTAGTTTTACGCTATGATTCTGCAAGAAAGAAGGCAACAATCAAAGCAAATGAAATTAGATGCTTTTTTTAAAAAAAGTGTGTGAATTTAATTTAGTATCGACGAACTGGTGAGTGGTGATGGGTTATTGTAAAAAAATCGTGATTTATATCAAGAAATTATGATTTATTTTGTAAAAGAATTTAAACTGTATTTATTAAATACATTTATAATTTATTTGGAATATATATATGGGATATGTATTAAATAAACATGTTAGATTGTCCTTAGAATTTTGCCACGGAACCTAACCTTAATCTTCCATTATATTTGTGTTCATTTTACGCCGGTGTCTGTCGGAACGGACCCCGGCGTAAAACGACGTTTACCTGTAATAACACACGGGTGTGTTCAGATAAAAACTATGCATTTTGCCTTGCGTTAGTCGTTTAACATGGCCCCTTTTACATTTCGTTAGGCATTTTCATCTACCATGCCTTTTGCCTTGCGTTAGGCGTTCGCCATGGTGTCCCTTATATTTTTGGTTAGGCTTTTTAATTTACTATGCATTTTGCCTTGCGTTAGGCGTTTAACATGGTATCCCCTTTTACATTTCGTTAGGCATTTCCATCTACTATGCCTTTTGCCTTGCGTTAGGCGTTCGCCATGGTATCCCCTTTTACATTTCGTTAGGCATTTCCATCTACTATGCCTTTTGCCTTGCGTTAGGCGTTCGCCGTGGGGTCCCTTATATTTTTGGCTAGGCCTTTCAATTTACTATGCATTTTGCCTTGCGTTAGGCGTTCAACATGGTATCCCCTTTTACATTTCAATTTACTATGCCTTTTTCCTTGCGTTAGGCGTTCAACATGGTATCCCTTTTTACATTTCGTTAGGCATTTCCATTTACTATGCATTTTGGCTTGCGTCAGGCAAACGCCATGGTATTCGTTTTACGTTTCGTTAGGCATTTCAATTTACTATGCCTTTTGCCTTGCGTTAGGCGTTCAACATGGTATCCCCTTTTACATTTCGTTAGGCACTTCCATTCATATCCACGATTCTGGCAAAAGGTTATGGACCTTTTTTCCTACGTAATAGTGTTGCCTCGATGCCAGAACAGTGTTGACCCCTTCACTTAGTATCAAATCCCTATGAGAGTATCATGTATAATGGTCGTGGTTGACGCTTGGGTAAATGTCTCTATTTATGTGTGTAACCACTACCGTTCTCAATATATTTGATTTAAACATTTATTTATCTATCTCCTTTATTCAATTTGTCGCCTTTCATTAGGCGTTTGTCCTTCGCGGTAGCCATGACCTTCGAATACGAGTGTAAATGAAATCAACAATTTTCTTTCATCTATGATATCCATCTGTTTGGTCAGTTCAATGCCTCTATGAAATATTTAGAAATAATAGTTGATACTAAAATTTGGCAAATCTGTTGTGTTGTAATTCTTATAATGACGTATCTAAATGGCCATAAGAAAATAATTCATTGCCTTACGCATAAACTAGAAATATTGTGTAGGTACGTACCTACTGCATGAATTAAGAATGAATTTTGGAACATTATTTGAATTTGCACATCACTGATGGAAAAAAGACAAATGAACATTACGCATAAACGAGAAATATTGTGTAGGTACGTACCTACTGCATGAATTAAGAATGAATTTTGGAACATTATTTGAATTTGCACATCACTGATGGAAAAAAGACAAATGAACATTACGCATAAACGAGAAATATTGTGTAGGTACGTACCTACTGCATGAATTAAGAATGAATTTTGGAACATTATTTGAATTTGCACATCACTGATGGAAAAAAGACAAATGAACATTACGCATAAACGAGAAATATTGTGTAGGTACGTACCTACTGCATGAATTACGAATGTATTTTCGAACGTTATTTGAATTTGCACATCACTGGTAGAAAAAAGACAAATGAACATTACGCATAAACGAGAAATATTGTGTAGGTACCTACCTACTGCATGAATTACGAATGAATTTTCGAACGTTATTTGAATTTGCGCGTCACCGGTGGACAAATGGAAGAAAAGGAATCGGGAATGAATAAATGGAAAGAATTGATATTTTTTATCCGTCTCGAATAGGACCAAAAAGGATTGTTTGGTCAGTTCAATGCCTCTTAGGCATTGAGTAACTGATAACAGCGGGATTTTTGGGTTTTAGTGGACTGTATGGAATTGCTACTCACTTTTAAAGTTCTTCCGATTGTTTCCTATATGAAGCACTTCACTATTGCTGCAGCACGTTTACCAGTATCTTATAGATGTTGTTTACAACATCATTTATGATGATGAACTGTACAATTAAGTCTATTTATAACACACTAAACTACACTTTCTACGAATATGCTGACGCAGTATATGATAAAGATTTATCAGAGGTGACTTTTCACATGTGACTTTCTCAGTCCTCACAGAACGGTAGAAGCAGTGTTGCCAGACCCGGTCAAGCGAAAAAAGGTAGATTCAGAAAAACAAATCGGTAGATTTCGGTAGATTTGGGAGAGGGGGTAGGAGGGGAAGAGGGGGGCAAAAATAAATTTGACAGTTGTTCGAAATTAAAGCGCCGTTTTGCCTTTGCTTTAAATAGTTGAAAACGGTTGGTAAATAAACAATTGAAAACCAAAAGGACTGCAATAAGTGAATCACCAAAATATAGTGATTAATAATGTCTTCTTTTCCTTACAAAAAAATGTAAATTACAATAATATTGTAAAAAATAAAACCACTCTCTAGTCACCGTTACGACGGCTGTCCACCGCATCACCGTTCACCACGGCCGTTAAGATACGGGCACCGCTGTCCAAGGAACCCTAGCTTAAGTGACTTACGAGTTATGTAATCTATATTATGTTTAAAATTAAATTTTGTGTCCAAATAAACTCCAAGATCCCTAATAATGTTAACCCTACTTAATGGTTTGTCACCAAGACAGTAGTAAAAAATTATTGGGTTAATTTTACGAGTAAAACTGATAGAGTAGCACTTTTTAATTTTCAATTGCATATCGTTTTTATGGCACCAACTCAATAAAGTTTGCAAATCAGTCTGCAATTTAACACAATCCTCCACTCCATCAGTTTTATTATACATTTTAAGGTCATCAGCGTACAAGAGAGACACACATTTTAATTTATTTGTTAGATGGAAAAAAAGCATTTTAGTTAGATCAAGAACGATAGAAGAAAGAGTGTTGTGCATAGTTAGTGCTACAGACTGGCAGATGGAATAAATACTTATTTCTTGTCACGCGAAAGGGGACATTGAGATTAATTTTGGAGAGTAGGTTAAAAGAGTCTACTTTATTATTTAATAATTTATGTAAATAGCATCATTCAGGTGCAGTGCGTCTATTTTCAAGGGGAAATAAATCATTTTGTTTGGCAGATTGGCTGTAAGTACAAAGCGTTTCATTGTTTTTATAATGTAGGCATTTTTAAAATTTTGTTGAACATTTTCAATCCTTTCTTTGTTTGTTATGTATTGTAAGCTCCACACGACGGATGCAAACTCCAAATTACTGCGTACAAAAGTGTTGTATAAGGTTTTCAATATTTTTGGTTTTTTAAAAGGTTTGGAAATTCTTAAAATGAATGTTATGATATTACATTAATATGCACTGTAAATGTCTAGACTTCCATATTGCCTTCCCAAAAATGTTTTCCCTCTCTGTTGCGACAAATTTAGATATTTATTCTACTTCTAAAAGTTCAGAGTTGCTCTCTTAAAATCGTAACTCTTACGTGACGTCATTACTTCTGTCCTCGAGGCCTGGACATCCTGGCGTCCATCGACGCCGTGCTGCGCTCGCGCGCCGAGCACGAGGCCGCGCGCGCGGCGCTCTCGCGCCTGCACGACGAGCTGCTGGCGCGCGCGCACGCGGGCGCGCGCGCCAGCCACGGCCGCAAGCGCGCGCGCCTGGAGCACGCGCGCGCGCTCGCCGCGCAGCTGGCGGAGGAGCGGCGCGCGCTCGAGGGCCAGGCCGGCCGCATCCGGGAGCACGTCGCGCAGCACGCGCGCGGGCACGACGCGCACCGGCAGGACGAGGCGGAGAACAGGGAGCCGGCGCTGGCGGACAAAACTGCCGACAAGCGGCCTTCGAGAAAGGTGCGGACTGTGAAATATCATGTAGAATGTTATTGTTTCATTTGTGTTCAAAGCATTAACTTTGTGGTCAACCATTTTAATTAATGCCAGTAAATTTTACAACAATATAAAACCACTTACCGAGTTTCATATCTACCGGTTTCGAGGTGTAACTAAATAAAATTAAAGCCAAGACAAAAAAAATAAAAATTACTACCCCAAGACAAGATCCGGTCCAGGTGGTACATAGAATGAAATCAATTTCAGTAGATCAGGGGTATCAAACATTGGTTTTATTATTTTATATAAAGTCATAAGATCGGTCGATGTTCTTCGTTCTTGCAATTTAGTTAATTAGAGATAATTATTTATTTTATTTATTTATTTATTTATTTAAAGAAAACAACAGCCATTACAACAAAAAATACAGTATATACAAATAAACTAAAATTTTAGGCCAATTATAGTTTTCTATATAAAAACTAAATAGAATGTAAATTTTTTTTAAAAAAGCGTACCTGTATTAAGCCACTCCGTATCATATCACTTGCAAAAAAAAAATAATAATAATAACTAAAAGTACAAAATTTAATTTATTATTATAATTTTTAAATAATTTTAAAAAAAAATCATTTTACGGATCCCCACGGAGTAGCTTCAGATCAGCTTTTCCTCTTAGACATAAATACAAATGTACAAGTATATAACAAATTACAAATGTTAAATAGATAGTACTGATTAAGTTAAATGATTATTATCTGCAATTATAGCCTTGGCATTTTTCTTATAGTTAATTAAAGTTAGAAAATATATATCAATTTCAAAAAAATGTTTGTTATAACTATTTAAGATTCTGGGAAAAGGTGCATTCTTGTTGTTATTTGTGCTTGATCTTCCAACAGGAAACAATTGCTGCAGCCGAGTTGTGCGCTGAGGGATACTTAGAGATTATATTTATATGTATTCCGTTACGGCAAACCATAATACATACTGTCGCGTAATAATATACTTAATTTTTGTAGCATTTTTCACACAGCGAATTTTTCAATCTCCGAGTTACAAAATATTTATTTTCTCTATTTATTGTTTTATGTAGAAATTCCCTCTTTCTTATGACGGCAGAGTACATGATAGATACAGACTATGATTTTATTATACAACTGCAAAACTTTTATTAATAAATTGATGAACTATTTCCAATACCACACGTGTAAAGCCGCTAGTAAAATCTAGTATTTTATTTTAATTTTATTTTATTAACACAAACGACAAATCTGCCTTTTACAAACATTTATAATACTAGCATATTTGCATTAATATTTTATTTTTATTTTTTAAAAACATAAATTTCCTTATACCCAAGATTAAAAAAAAAACCCAAAAATCGTACAAGATTTATATTTTTAAAATTATACAGCATAATTAGTAGAAAGTTTAAATAATAAAACATTCTACAGTATTACAACAAGAAATTCGTAAGTACTGTTTCATACAGCTGGGCAAAGTGAACAAAAAACTGTCTATATTATGAAATGCATGAATAAACAAATATAATTACCATTCACCATCTTTGAAAAAGTTTAAAAGGTTTGTTCTATAGGAACCTACACTAAATATATCAGATATCCCTACACTAAATACATCAGATACGTGGGAATAACTATTGCCGAGTACGTGAAGTCTATTTAATTAATTAATTTATTTTGATTTAATAGCATAATTATACATTTTTACAATTTAAAAAAATTTCACTTGTTATATTTTTACTAAAACTAAAATCCCACCAAGCCACTTTTTGTAGCTTGTTGGTGAAGATTATATTTATAGTGACTTAATAATATTATTTACATTTATAAAAACAATGAATAACATATCAAAATTAACAGCCGGAAAAATCAGAATAAACATGTTTATACAAATAATAATATATAATTTATTTTTTAAATACAAGAAAATATATGAAAAAATAAAATATTTACACCTAAGCTACTATTCATATATAAACTCTTGATCGAGTAGCCACTCTCTTATTTCGCTCTTGTTACAATGTGAGTTAAATTTAAGTTCTTTTGGTAATAAATTAAAAATTCTAGGTACTAAATATTTGAGAGTTCTATTTCCATATTTATTACATACTTTTGGTACAACCAAGCCATCATTAGACGTGAAGCGTGTATTATGGTTATGTTTGAGAGGAAACTTGAATGTATTACTATGAAGTTGTTCCAAAAGGATTACGGCATTACAAGTATACACTGTCCGTGAATTGTTGCAACAAAACGGAGGCACCTGTCTAGTCATTCTTCCAGGCGCCCCGAAGTTGATGAGAGATAACAACAGTTCAGGGCAATCCCATATTGAATTTACAATTTTTAATAAATTTAAAAGGTCTATAGTTTTTCTTCTATCATTAAATTTAATGTTTTAAGTAAAAAAAAACGTAATTAAAAAATTCATGACTGATAAGTTTAAGAATTTTTTTCGGACTCTTACAAGATAATCTATATTGTAGAGTTATACGTTGGAGTTATAGTTTTGGAGTTCGGTATAATCGGTTGGGGTGGTGCGAGTGACACAGTTTTAAATAGTGTATTGGTTGCACAAAAATCCATCATTAAAATAATACTCAGAGTCCCGATACAGACATCTACTGAAGAAATATTCCATAAATCACAACTTATGACACCAAAACAATTATACGCTAAAACAATACTCACTTATAAGTCTATAGATTCAAACACTACTCTTACCCAAATGAAAGACATAACCCCCACAATACATCACATACAAATAATATAATCACTAGATCCTCAACACATAAACAACTTAAACAGATACAAACTAATACCACTTTTAGACAAAGGAATTTTGAGTATTATTCAATTAAAATCTATAACCTACTTCCACTATTTATTAAAGCAATTAGTAATGAGAAAATGTTTAAAAAGGCTATAAATAAATGGATAGTGGAGCTAGGTAGAAGTAAAATGGATTGTCTCATTCGCCCATACCAATGCTGAATCAACTGCTCCACAACTGTATGGCTTATGTTAGGTTTTTGTTGTTTTTATTGTGTGTTTTGTAATATAAATAATATAGATGAATATAAATACCTTGTTTTTAAAACTGTCTGAATATTTGTTAATTATGTTTGTTTTTTAAGTGAGTCTTCTTTGTTTATTCTCAAATGTAATAAAAAAAACTAAATTGTTAAGTGTCCTCGGCACGGGAAACCCCAGTGAGGTCACATTATTTTTATTATTAATTTATAGTTTGTAAGCGAAAAATATGAATAAATAAAAATAAATACTCTAACTGGCTTCTCACTAATGAAGTATACATCAACTTCAAAGTGCCTATGTTTTTTAATTCCTTAGTCACACGCAACATGAAGCCTGACATTTTTAGTACGTTAATAAATATGTTTTGTTTGCAGGCTGATCAAAAGATGGCCGCTGGGAGACTTTTGCGAGAAGTCCTCCAGCTGAGAGCGAGGTTGGCGGCACTGGAACGAAAAATACAGGCGGAAGGAAGGGTTGGTATTTGAAGCTATTCGATGTAACTACTGTACAAAAATAAAATAACCCAGTGGCTTATTTAATAATAATATTAATATTTAAAAATAATAATAAAACAATTTAGAATGGCAAGAAACTGAAGCTCATTGAACCATGTACATTGCAAGGCGATTAATATTATCCACGACAACTGACATTTGGCAAGCATTTGGACATACTCAAAACATTGTTGTATTATTAATCACGCTATTTATTGCATTTAGCCGGCGGTTGGCAAGCCAAATGTCAAGAAAAGCAGGCGCCATAGTAATTATTTTTTTATTATTTATTTTATTTAGTTCTATGATTAACATAGTCTACTATATATTTTATTTTATTTTATTAGGGAAATCAACAGTTCTACATACATATTTTTAGTAAACAAACAGATATAGCGTATAAACTCAGAACTAATAACAGATTTCCACATAGTATACAAAGTTAGTAAAGAAAATATATATTACATATCAAATAAATACATACAATTTATACATATAAAAATGTTATTTTCAAGTACTCAATAATTAAAGATTTTTAAAATATTAATTTTAAGAACATTAAGTTACTGTAAATTGGGCGGGATAAGGACAAAAATGCTTGAAGAGAGGATAAGGAGGGGGGGGGGGAGATGTACATATTTATTATTATAATGTCTACTAAGTTAAATAATACATTTTTAGTGTAAATTTTAAATCTGACAGAGTGATGTTTGTATAATCTATATTTTTAAATTTTGTATTGTACATTGAAAAAGTCCTACGAAAAAAGCATTTTTAACATACGATGTTTTACTTATTGGTACATGAAACAGGTGGTACCGTCTACAAATCCTGGCTGGCACATGTATTGTTATTAAACCAAGCAGCTCTGTACAGTCAACCATTCCTGTCACAATTTTGTAAAGCAGTAGTTGGTCCGCACACACTCTGCGGTATTGTAGAGAAATGATTCCATGGAAGGTGGAGGCAGTGAGAGTAGATACATAAGAAATATTTAAGGTACTTTATAAATTTGTTTTGAATATTTTCTATTCTACTTATATATATGGCATACTGGGGATTCCATATCTGAGAGGTGTATTCCAAATGGCTTCTGACAAATGTATAATATAATGAAATAAGGGCATTTGGATTATCAAAGTGTTTACTCATTCGAATTATGAAACCTAACATGCTCAATGCTTTGGAGGTAATTTTATTTACAACACAATATTTACATCTATACTTATTCTAACATTATTTATCACTATTATACTATTATACCAGTGTGATGGTGACAGTGGTGGCAGGTGGCAGGTGGCAGTAGAGACTAAACATAATATCGTCTAAACATGTACTGTGTTGATTAAATCAATTGGATCGAGAAACAGAATTTGAAAATGGATTAAAAAAATAAAGAAATACAGATGTTTAAGTATGAGCAGAATAACAATGCGTTAAATTACTGAATTTGACGCCGGTCAATTTTATCAAAAAAGCTTTATTTATGTAGAGGATTAAAATAATATCAACTCAAAATGTACGAGTATTGTATTGATAAAACCAATTGGATCAAGAAAAAGAATTTAAAAAATGATAACTTAATTAAATAAATACGGATGTTTAAACATGAGCACAATAACAAAGCGTTCAATGACTTAAACTGACGCGGGTCAAAGGCTTAACTTCTCTTGTTGAAATATGTATCATCGTCATCATTTCCCGGTCCACTCCTTGTGGTGCATTGGTAAATCAAATGTAGCGAATTTCAATCATCGGTTGTTTGAAGGTAAGGTGATCAGTCTTACGCTTCAGATGCCAGTCTAGAAACAATAAAATATTGACACATTGCCATATATAACCTGTAAAATCAATAGTTTACGTCCACCTTGCCAAGAATCGAATCTCGGACCTCGAAAATGATGGGCAAATGCGCTCACTACTTCGCAACGAGGTGAACTTATCTCCGATCTATTTCCTTATTTAGGATCTTTACCCGAGAGCAGTCATAGAGTAAAAACAAACACTCGTCTTGGGTTCTGGTTGTATTTCACACACAGAACTGTGTGTTTCATCCACCTAGACACAGAAATGTGTATCATGCAACAGCCATATTGCTATCAGGAATATCCTAATTTATAATATTCACTTACATAAGGGTCAAAAGTTAGATAGATTAGAAATTTTAGAAATAAATAGGATAAATTATAGAATTTAAAAACTCACCCCTATTAGCCCCCTCAGTAATACCCCCTGTACATTGTAATAAAACAATAAATATATTTCAAATAATATAATATTTTCTTAAGTAAGTCAAAAGTGATGGTATTTGAAAGGGATAGTGAGGTTACTGACTGCATAATAAATGTAAACAACGAATGTCTCGAGCAAGTAGAAGAATTTATCTGGGAAGCACGTTTTCAAGAGATGGAAGAGTAGAAAAAGATGTTGAAAGAAGAGTGAATGCGGGCAACAAAATGAACGGAGCACTAAGCACAGTAATTTCTAATAAAAATATGTCAATCGAAGCTAAACTGGCAGTGCACAACGGAGTTTTAGTCCCGACACTTATGTATGGAAGTGAAACATGGAACTGGCAGAGGAAGGATGAAAGCCGAGTGAACGCGGTTGAAATGCGATCTCTTAGACGAATGTGTGGGAAATCAATGTATGACAGGGTTACGAATGATGAAATCAGGCGAGAGTGTAAATCTGAGACAAGTATAATTGATAGGATTAAGAAAGGGTCTCTGAGATGGTTTGGTCACGTAGAACGAATGGACGACGAGAGAATGGTAAAACAAGTATATATGGCAAAAATGAACGGCAACGTTAGACGAGGACGACCAAGGAAGACGTGGCATGATCAGATAAACCAAAATCTTAAGTCTGGTCATGTCAAAAGCAGACAGAACCGAAGGGCATGTATGACAAGATGTATGAATGTGGAAGAGGCTAGGAGTGTATGCCAGGATAGACGTGTGTGGCGGTCCATTCTCTCTGCCTACCCCTACGGGGAAATGGCGTGATGGTAGTAGTAGTAATATTTTCTTAAAGTACACCGCCGCCAACACATGTTTCAATAATTTGTATCTTTTTCAACTTATTTTTTAATGTACCTACACTTAAGATAATATTTAGTTTTACACTGTATAATATTCACCAGTCTGAAGATGCCCATTAGAGGGTGAAAGCGCTAATTGGTCAAAATAAATAAGTGGAAGTGTACCAAGTATTTTTTTACACTAATAACTTATATGTAAATATTAGTTATTACATCATTATAATATTCAGCGTTTCATATGTACATTTTCATTAATTATATTCACTATTTACACTATATATTACCTAACATTTATTTAATTTTTTATGCTTTCTGGCATTTCCTCAAATAATTGTATTACCTCGTACATAAGGCAGTTCTGGGACATTGCTTTTGATTTCTCTTCCAGACTTATATTTTGAGATCCTCTTGTTGCATAGTTTGTACGAAAGAACTCATTATTTTTTAGTTCATTTTGAAAATATCTCTGAACTATTCCTTTAATAATTTTGTTTATTTCATTAGCGACATTGAATTTGATTCTTTGATCAATTGTCGTGATATCTAGAAGCTGAATTATTTTCTTAACTTTTGTTAGTCTTCCACATCTTAATATTATCCTCGTCGCTTTGCTTTGTATTATTTGGAGTCTCTTTAGATCTCCTTCATCGCTTAAATATAAAATACTGGAGCAATAATCAATGTGGGGAACAATAATACTTGTAAATATCAGCAGAGAGGTTTTAATGTCTAATTTATTCCTTATCCTTCCTAACAGGGATACCTTCTTTGCGATTTTCTTACTCGTATAGTCTGCATTTTTTGAAATAGGTCATCAAATACTAATCCAAACTCCTAGATATTTGATGCTTTCAACATTCTCGAGAACCTCTCCATCTAATTCAACACTGTGATCACTGTTAAAACAGCGTTTCTTACCCATTATCGTACATTTTGTTTTTCCTACATTTAGTTTTAGCTTATTTGCTTTTGAGGAGACTGTTTTTAATTCTGCATTTATTTTCCTTATTGCTGAATCATATTCGTTATCAGCTACATAAATTAAAGTATCATCTGCAAAAAGTCGAACTTGGCAATCAGGCAATGTTACTTACGAACTTGGCAATCAGACAATTTAGGTACAAAATAAACAATAGTGGTCCCAGAACAGATCCTTGTGGAACTCCCAAATCATTTTTTTGTTGATCCGACGTTTCATTATTAACCTTTGTCATTTGCATGCGATTGTTGAGGTAATTCTCAAACCATTTTATTTCCGTGTTTTGAATACGAATATTTTTTAATTTTTAATGATTATATTTCTGTCAATGGTAATTGTAATTTAATTTTCACCTTTTTTTTATTAGATGCTCCTTACTATTTTGCAAATGCAATATAATGTATTATTGCTCATTGTCACACTGTGGAATGTGACTTTGCAAATGTCAAAAAAGCAAAAATATTAAACCATGTGACAACATGGCATATTAAAACGCAATAAAATAACATCGGAAAACAGCATTTTATAAAAATAATAATAGAAAAGGGAGTTGAATCCAGTCCTTGTATACAAAAATTTTGACAAACTCAAAATATTGTTGATAAATCCACCTGGTCCATGAAGAAGTATAGAAATTGAAAAAAAAATTTTCAGGCGTTGCCTAGTCTAGTATGTAGGTGAAATAATTCAAATTAATGAATCTCACCCGCATAAATAAAGGTTTCAGCTCTTTAACTTTACAAACATCAACAGATGAAAGAATTTAAGGAATGTAGATGTTCAAATATGGGCGAATGGCGAATGTTACACAGTGTGTAAAGTGGCCACTTAAACCATCCAATGACAGGTCATAAGCCTTGTAGATGCCCAGACTTCTATATTACCTTCTCTAAAATGTTCTTCATCTGTTGTAATATGTTATTTTTTTTTTAAAAGTTTTATTCATTTTAACAAATAAGTAACATAAATAATTGTATTTTTGTTCCCGCAAAGCCGAAGCTTGTCTGCGGGTTACATTACATTTTTTTTTAAATTTATAAGTAAGCACATAGTTTAATAATAATTAAATAATAAAATATATTTATACACTTAAGTTTCACTTGCCGTTTAATAATTTTTTGACTATTTTTTTAAATGAAATTAGGTTTTTTTCTTCACGATTTTTGGCTGGTATTAAATTGTACAGTTTTGGTACTACA